>NC_060124.1:99352680-99655711 GCF_021461395.2 Schistocerca americana | reverse complement strand
TCGCAGCAATGCAGGCTGCTATTCTCCCATGGAGACGATCGTAGAGATGCTGGATGTAGTCCTGTGGAACGGCTTGCCATGCCATTTCCACCTGGCGCCTCAGTTGGACCAGCGTTCGTGCTGGACGTGCAGACCGCGTGAGACGACGCTTCATCCAGTCCCAAACATGCTCAATGGGGGACAGATCCGGAGATCTTGCTGGCCAGGGTAGTTGACTTACACCTTCTAGAGCACGTTGGGTGGCACGAGATACATGCGGACGTCCATTGTCCTGTTGGAACAGCAAGTTCCCTTGCCGGTCTAGGAATGGTAGAACGAGGGGCTCGATGACAGTTTGGATGTACCGTGCACTATTCAGTGTCCCCTCAACGATCACCAATGGTGTACGGCCAGTGTAGGAGATCGCTCCCCACACCATGATGCCGGGTGTTGGCCCTGTGTGCCTCGGTCGTATGCAGTCCTGATTGTGGCGCTCACCTGCACGGCGCCAGACACGCATACGACCATCATTGGCACCAAGGCAGAAGCGGCTCTCATCGCTGAAGACGAAACGTCTCCATTCGTCCCTCCATTCACACCTGTCGCGACACCACTGGAGGCGGGCTGCACGATGTTGGTGCGTGAGCGGAAGACGGCCTAACGGTGTGCGGGACCGTAGCCCAGCTTCATGGAGACGGTTCCGAATGGTCCTCGCCGATACCCCAGGAGCAACAGTGTCCCTAATTTGCTGGGAAGTGGCGGTGCGGTCCCCTACGGCACTGCGTAGGATCCTACGGTCTTGGCGTGCATCCGTGCGTCGCTGCGGTCCGGTCCCAGGTCGACGGGCACGTGCACCTTCCGCCGACCACTGGCGACAACATCGATGTACTGTGGAGACCTCACGCCCCACGTGTTGAGCAATTCGGCGGTACGTCCACCCGGCCTCCCGCATGCCCACTGTACGCCCTCGCTCAAAGTCCGTCAACTGCACATACGGTTCACGTCCACGCTGTCGCGGCATGCTACCAGCGTTAAAGACTGCGATGGAGCTCCGTATGCCACGGCAAACTGGCTGACACTGACGGCGGCGGTGCACAAATGCTGCGCAGCTAGCGCCATTCGACGACCAACACCGCGGTTCCTGCTGGTGTGTCCGCTGTGCCGTGCGTGTGATCATTGCTTGTACAGCCTTCTCGCAGTGTCCGGAGCAAGTATGGTGGGTCTGACACACCGGTGTCAATGTGTTCTTTTTTCCATTTCCAGGAGTGTATATCTCCCAATATAAACTGTTTATTTCTTTTCTTTTAAATTCTCTTTTATATATATATATATATATATATATATATATATATATATATATATATATATATCACCGGTTGTCGCATGACAGTTAAAAGATTATAATTATTGTTAGTCTTGTTGGGAATTTGGTAAGCTAGACTGGATACCTGGTGAAACAGTTGCTCAGTAATGCAAGGTTAACTTCCCCAGATAGCACACAGCTTTAACCCGCTTTTATTGTCTATCAGTACCGCTTTCATAGCAAATTAAAGCATCAACATTACATACTGACCTGTTGATTGCAGGATCTCAACGGTTTCCTTCTAACCAACACATAGCCATCACTGGCGTCGATGCTGAACCAGAGCTGTTATGTTTCTAGGTCACCATTCTCTATTTGGTAAAGGCAGAATCCTCGTCCAACCCTCAGAATTCTACTGGTTTCACTACATAATAGTCAGCAAATTACAAACGATTTTTCTTCTTCACATGACTGACAAATGTTTTCCACCTATGCACGCAGGTATTGTAAACAGCACTATTTGAAACTCATTCAAATGTTCTTGTGTGAGCTACAGTGCGAGAATATTGTTCAAGACTTCCCCTAATGTCAGCTCCCGACATCCTTGAATTCTTGTACACCATTTTTCTTAGACTTCTGTCTCTTGTAGTACCTTCAGAAAGAGTGTCATATCTCCTCTTATTCAGATAGACCACGAGTGAAGAGCACATCGTGTTCCTGCTGCTAAGGAAGCGAGTACATCGTTCATATGTTGTATATTTTAGCGAGCTACCAGCAGGAGCGACTTATTTATTTAAAGATACCTATGTTGTTTCTAGATTATTTTTGTAATTTCTTAGATGTTCGAGTGCCTCCTAGGAACAAGCTTTTATTTTAATAACAGTGTAGCGTACTGTACCGCCATTGCTTTTGACCCTCGGATTGTACAGGCTTTTGTTTCTTTGATTAGTGTAGCTCGATGTCTTTTTGACCGTTAGTGAGAGAGTACTTCAAAGTCCTGCTGCTAATAAGCCGAGTACACTGTTCATTTGTTGTATATTTTTACGAGCTTCAAACGGGAGCGAATGCAGTAACGGATAGAAACTGTGATTGCGAGCTGAGTTGGCGACCCTTCACTCACAGCTCCAGGCTGCATTGGCTTCCGTCTGCCAAGGGGCATCACTGTGGGGGGTCGGACGCGGGGATGCCAGAGGCGTTGAGCATGTCCCACATGTCCCCTGTTCGGTACACTGCTCTGGCCGCCGACACTGAGGTTGACCCCTTACCCACGGTCGAGTGTGAGATCATTCCCAAGGCTGGCATGCAGTGAAAAAATTTTCTAGGTGCTGATCGTAGGGCCTCTCTGGTTCATTTGCTGAACAGGTTTCTGGCGTAATCTGTGGCTGACGATGTCTCTAAACCGGATGCAATCGTCCACCCTGTTCCAGAGGAAGCTTCTAGGCCTCCAAGGAAAGGGCGTTCACAGAGGGTGAGTTTGCCGGTAGTTGGGAGCTCTAATGTTACGAACATGCCTGCCAGGAAGGGCGAGGAAGCCAATCTGCACTCCATGTGCATATGGGGGGGGGGGGGGGGGGGGGGCGGGGGGCAATGATTCCGGATGTGGAAAGGCTGCTCCCGGATGCCAGATGCCATTAAGTGTACAGGGTGCAGCCAACAGCTGGTGTTGGCTCCTGTCGGTACCAATGACGTATGTCGCTTTGGATTAGAGGAGATTCTCTCTGGTTTTGGGCGGCTAGTGAAAATGGTAAAGACTGCCAGTCAGGCTTGCGAGATTGAGGCGCAGCTTACCATCTGCAGCATCGTCGATAGAACCGACTGTGGTCCTTTGGTGCAGAGCCGAGTGTAGGGTCTGCATCAGAGTCTCAGGCGGTTTTGTCACCGTGTAGGCTGCAGATTCCTTGACTTGCGCCATCGAGTGGTGCGTTTCAAGGCTCTGTCTAATAGGTCACGAGTCCACTACACACAGGAAGAGGCTACACAGGTAGCAGGGGCTGTGTGGAAGGGACTGGGCGTTTTTTTTTTTTTTTTTTTTTTTTGGTTATAGGGCCTCAGGGAACCATAGAAAGGGCGTCCATCTAAAAGGGGGCAGGTAAAATCAGTTAGTTGTAGAAACGATCGGTATTGTAGTTGTAAATTGTCGTAACTGTGTTGGGAAAGAACCAAAGCTCCAAGCCCTAATAGAAAGCAACGAAGCTTAAATAGTTATAGGTACGGAAAGCTGGCTAAAGCCGAAAATAAGTTGAGCAGAACTTTTTTCTAACGATCTAACAGTGTTCAGATAGTATAGATTAAATATAATTGGCCGTGGAGTACTTATTGCTGTCAGAAGTACTTTGTCTTGTGGTGAAATTGAAGTAGATAGTTCCTGCGGAATTGTATGGGTAGAGGTTATAGTTGACAATCGGACTAAACTATTAACTGGGTCGTTTTATCGACCCCCCGACTAAGAAGATATAGTTGCTGAACAGTTCAAAGAAAACTTGAGTCTCATTTCAAATCGGTACCCCACTTATACAATTATAGTCTGTGGTGACTTTAATCTATCCTCGGTATGCTGGAAAAATTATACGTTTAAAGCCGGCGGCAGGCATAAAACTGCATCAGAAATTGTACTGAATGATTTCTCAGAAAATTACTTTCAACGATTAGTTCATGAGCCCACTCGAAGCGTAAACGGTTGTGAAAGCATACATGACCTCTTAGCAACAAATAATCCCGGACAAATAGTGAGTATCGTGACGAATACAGGGATTAGCGACCTTAAGGCAGTAGCTGCTAGGCTGAATACCGTAACTCCTACAATCATCAAAAAGAAACGGAAAGTATATCTACTTAAAAATGCTGATAAAATGCTCTTAACACCTTTTCAAGAGTCAGGCTTCACTCCTTCCGATCTGATCATGTAAGAGTAGAAATGTTGTGGAATGATTTCAAAGAGATAGTATCGACAGCAGTTGAGAGATATATACCACATAAACTAATAAGTGCAGAAGCAGCGAAAAAACCATACCAAATTTAAAAGAACGCAAAATCTCCAAGACTGGCAAAGTTTTGCAGAAGTTCGAAATATAGCGCGAACTTCCAAGCGAGATGCTTTCAATAATTTCCCCAGTGAAACTCTCTCGCAATTTGGCAGAAAACCCAAAGAGATTCTGGTCATGCATAAAGAACACACGTGGCAAGACGCAGTCAGTACCTTCACTGCACGATAACAACGAAGTCACTGATCACAGTGGCACTAAAGCAGAGTTATTAACGCGATTTTCCGAAACTCGTTCACCGATGAAGACAAAGCAAATATTCCCGAATTCCAATAAAGAACAACTGCCAAGATGAGAAACATAGAAATAGTTATCCTCGGTGTCACAAAGCAGCTTAAATCACCCAATAAAAGCAAGGCTTCCGGTCCAGATTATATACCAGTCAGGTTCCTCTCAGTATGTTCATACAATATCTCCATATTTAGCAATTATATACAACCGCTCGCTTACAGAAATATCCCTACCTAAAGACCGGAAAATTGCTCAAGTCACGCCAATACCCAAAAAGGGACATAAACTGTATTCGAACATTATGAAGTACCTCGAAGAAAACTATTTATTGACATATAGTCGCCGGCCGCAGTGGCCGTGCGGTTGTAGGCACTACAGTCTGGAACCGCGAGACCGCTACGGTCGCCGGTTCGAATCCTGCCTCGGGCATGGATGTGTGATGTCCTTAGGTTACTTAGGTTTAAGTAGTTCTAAGTTCTAGGGGACTGATGACCTCAGAAGTTGAGTCCCATAGTGCTCACAGCCATTTTTGAACACATAGTCAGCAAGGATGCTCAACCCTATTTATTTGAAGGGCTGTACGTTGGAAAACACCGTGGTTTTGCTTCTGTTGTCGCACTGGTAATTTCGGAGAGGAATTTGTGTTGTTCGTATAGATTAATTATGACATTACTCTCTTGCACGTGTGTCCCCTTACCTTTATGCCATATTTCCCATGCGAACGCTTACGAATGCACTACAATGGTGAGCGACTGTTGCTACACAAAGTATGAACACAACGGCTATGTGGTGGGGACATAAAACATGCATCCAGGCATGTGTGTCTCTACTCGTTTGAGTATGCTCTAAAAGCTGCAGTATAAACATAGTATAGATTGTGTGATAAATATCTAACTATGATATTTTAAGTATAATCTCTGAGACACACAATCGCAACTTACATGTTTACAAATTCAGCACTACTAAATAAGTATTGCGATATTGGTAATACATAAAATGTGAAGGATTGTACTATTCGAATAATTCTGCTCGCCTCTTTACGTCATAAATCTCGCAGCAAAAAGAAAACTATGGTATTTAAGCGAAATGTACTGGACACATTAGAATTTGCTATTCTAAGTAACGTTTATATGGCGACTGACTTTCTTGAAGGTGGCAGCTTCCCCAATTAGGAGAACAGCCTGCTCAGTCTATTTCATAAACCTATGCTTTCCAAAATCTGTATCATAAATCTGTACTTTCCACGTAAGAACATTGCTAAGCTAAAAAAATTGTTTTCCGCAATTTTAACGTCAAGGTTTTCTCGGAAAGGACAGCTGTTCAGGCGTTGTGAACAGCAACTGTGGTCTTTACGCCAGAAACATTTCCGATATTGGCGTAACGCAATGAGGCCGTACGACCCCTGTTCGACTCTAAAAACATACTGCTTAACGACGTGCACAGCCGTTCAGTGAATGAGAAACAATCTGTCCTTATCATCATTTCAACCTCATCACGGGCACCAAGTCGCCCAATGTGGCGTCGACTGAAATAAAACTTCCACTCGGCGGCCGAACTTACCCTTATGGGGCCTCCCGGCCAAAAATTCACACAATCATTTTATATTTGTCCATGATTACCCTGTCTTAGGGATTGATAAGCTTATTTCCGCTTTTAACGTGCTGTTTGGACCAAGAGTTCTCTTGCACTTGAGTTCTGTATTGGTACTACGCAGAGACGAAGATGGAGAAGAGAACATGTTTCTGGCTATGGAAGTGTTGTTCACCCACTTTGGGCACATCGTATATTTCTTTGGCTTCTGCGAAAACTTCATTAGCTATTACAATGGCAAGTATTTCCTCCAGTGAAACGTTTGTCATTATTAATTCCTGAACCTGTTCCTCCGAATCGGAGGGTAAGTGGGACACGGCGTCATTATTAACATTTTCCATCTTATCCACCTAAGCTAAGATTATACTGCATATACCTTTTGGTCTATACTTCAATAGTAAGGAGATCCTCAAGGATACATACATTTTATAAGACACGAATACATTATATATAATTACAAGCGAGGCGATGTAGCGATGCTCTTCCCACAGAATCCAAACCAAAAAAGCTGAACTAGTATTTTCTTTTAAGAGGTAATAATAAACTTGTGAGGAAACACATTAATGTGTGGTACTCTGAGGTGCTTATGACACTTTTCACGTTATTGTGACCATTACTATCAAATAGAAAATGTTTACGGCATTTATTTGCAATGGTCATAATACTTCACCGGGAATGTTGATAATTCAAATTTAATGTTACTTTCACGTTATTTGATTATTAATAATATATTATCAATAACAGTCATTGGTACAATACTGCTGCCTCTTAAGCTATTGGCAACTTTCATTGCTGGAAGAATAATTTGACATAAAGCAATGTCAAATCATTTAAATGACATACTGTACTATTTTTTTTCATTCCAATTTAATGCACTTAAATACTGTCTATGAAGTGAATTACAATCGCTACACACGGTATTAAGGCTATTAACTATTAATCAAGTTTGGTGAGAGTATATCATTTCCCTGTTTCGAAATTTCTGACAGATTAAACCATCCATGCCCTTGATTCGCGAAACAGAAATTTATTTGAGTGGAGCAGAAGTGATAATAATAATTTTCTTGCATAATGATCGAACTAAACGTCCGCAATAAATGAAAGAGACAAGTTTTCTATTATGCGGAGCTCTAATTTTGCCCTCAAAAATTTGCACTTTAGGTACATGAAATTATTGTTATCCTCTTGCAGTTACATGAGGAATTAGTTTGGAAATTCCCGTTCCTAAATAGTAATTTTGAAATGTAATAATTACCTGTTGGTGGAATAGTATGAGGCAGAATCTTCGACAGTAATAGAAAATAGCTGATCGACATTATGAAACACAGTAACAATATGGATATATGTAAATAACAGACGTTACGTATGGGGAAATTTATATTTGTCCAGTTCATGGTGACGATAAATATTAGACTTTAAGATGGTGTAAATCGATGTTTTCTTGCAATATTGAAACAAAACTAAACAGTTTCAGTGATCTATATGGATAAAGACGAAGTTGACTAGAATACACTCTTTAAAGTACTAACGATAGTGAGAATTAAATACAGCGCTACAAAGGGTATCTACAAATTGTACGCATACGAAGTGCGACAATACGGGTCGAATGGAAATGGAAATGTCGTGTGGCTAGGGCCTCCCGTCGGGTAGACCGTTCGCCTGGTGCAGGTCTTTCGATCTGACGCCACTTCGGCGACCTGCGCGTCGATGGAGATGAAATGATGATGATTAGGACAACACGACACCCAGGCCCTAAGTGGAGAAAATCTCCGACGCAGCCGGGAATCGAACCCGGGCCCTTAGGATTGACAGTCTGTCACGCTGACCACTCAGCTACCGGGGCGGACTACGGGTCGAATGGGAGGAAAGGGTAAGAACAGTTCATTTGGGAGTGAAAAAGCCCTGTCGTCTTTTCCCCATGAGATTCACTCTGTACACGGAGCAAAAATTAAAGAAAAATAAGTAGATTTCAAAGTTTATCCAAGGTATTATAATTACGTTAGAGTTAACATAGGACTGGAAAATCACCTTTATAGAAAGCATAATCTCTTGAAAATAAGTTATAAGATGGACATATATTAAAGCAAAGTAGGAGTAATGGAATGTAGCCTGTTCAGAAGAAATTTGATCAGGAAATAAGATATTGCAAGTAGTAGGCAACTTTCGCTATTCTGCACAGCCAAATAATTGAAATCGATGGAAGTACAAAGATGTTAAACGCAGACGAAAATTGAAAGGGATATGTTTCAGAAAAAGTAAAATTTGGTGCTATCAGTTGTAAGTTAAAGCGTTAGGACGTAATTTTACTGAAAGAATTATTCAGGAGTTATCATTCTCTGGAAGTGAACAGTCCATACGTAGGAGGACGAAACATTTGAAATGTGATGTCACAGAATACTGCCGAATATTAGAAGGGTAGATCAGATGAAGAAGTACTGAATCGAACCAATGGGAAACGTAATTTGTGATAGAACGTAACTGAAAGAAGGAATAAATTCATTTTCTTCTGGTAAACCTTCCGGGATGTAAGGTCGTGGTCCACGAAACTCTTCAGCTCCTAACGTTTCGTCCAGAGCTGCGCTGGACATCTTCAGAGGGGTGTTTCTCCTCCGGTGAGGACGAAACGTTAGGAGCTGAAGAGTTTCATGGACCACGACCTCACATCCCGGAAGGTTTACCAGAAGATATGTCATCCGGTCGTGAAAGCCTTCATACTATGAATAAATTCATTGTTTCAGTGTCAAGGAGTACGTTAAGTTCGTAGTCGACGAAATGAGGAGGGGGGGGGGGGGGTACAAACTGGTGAAAAGTGCTTTTCTAACATAGTAAGGGTGAAGTAGAAACAGGAAATAGTTACGCTGGGATGGAGGGATTTGCATAGGAAGATCGGAGAGCTGCGTCAAACTCCTCGTGGAGGGATCTCCATAGGCAGGTCGGAGAGCTGCATAACACTAATCGTTAGGGTGGAAACTACACCAACAACGTCAACAACAGCATAAGGAGAAACGAGAACAATGCAGTCGATGTAACCATATTGTTTTAAAATTTCCTCTAAAATATTCGTCCACAAGTATCGAACTTGAGTGTGCTAGTCCTTCTCTACAGATTCACCACGCAGTGCTGCACGTCTTCCCACCGATGGATAACACGGCGGGCACTTGGGCTGCAGAAGTCTGCCTTCTCGCTGCTCAGGCACCGTTCCGCCTAGAAGATTACCTCCTCGTTATTCTGGAAATTCCTGCCACGAAATGGTTTCTTCGTCCGAGGAAAGTGGAAGAAGTGGAGTAGCATGTCAGGAAAAAGGAATGTGAGGCCAAAGCAGCAGCATTTGTGACTGTATCCTGTGCAGAATGAGATGGAGCGTTGTTGTGGGGCCGGAACATGCCTTTGGGTGGCTTCCTGTGATTTTCGCCCTGGCAGGCTCAGATGAATTGGTCTATGGATTTTGTTAGTATGCTCCTCTGGTGGTGTGCCCCATACGAGAATAATCTACCAGCAGCACACCTTGGCAATGGAAAATGGCACTCGCCATCACTTTGCCAGTCAACGTTTCCTTTGCTCCTTTGACTAAGAATCGCAGTAATATACTGAAATTTCCAGTCTGTGGTGACAGTGCGGCTAAAGCAGTCATTCACTTTGGTTGGACAGAACGGCAACATATGAACTGCTCCATCTTTTCAGTTGGCTTTCTGAAAAAATTCGCGCAGTTTTGGAATCCAGTTGGTGGCGACATTCGTCATGTTCAAAACGTTGTTCTAGATGTTGAAAACTGATAGACTTTCACTTTTTTAAGCATGTCCTCTTTAGCGATGTGTCAGTCTTGTAGCAACAGGGCCCCGACTTCTTTTGAGATTCCTGTTCTTCACAGAGCGATAATCTTCCATCTCGTTCTCCGTCACTGAGATTTGTCTGACAACAATGGAAGCGCTAAGGAAACCTGATAACTGCTTTATATGATGCGGCACTGCTGACCTGCATCTCCAGCAACTCAGCACGGACGTCGTAGTGTTGTTCCTTTAGAAATCCAGAAAGCAAAACACCGCAATGTACCCCAGTGCATCAGTGGGATGCGCCACTTTGGTTTCTGTTCTCAAGTGATGAGAGCATTTCGGTATGTACTAGGACTGCAGACATTTGCCCGCTAACAAGTAAAACATTACAAGTGTAGCAGTTGTTTTTCGATGTGATGATTAAAACATTGTGAATACTCCTCGTAGCCACGTACAAGACTGTAATGCATAAGTTTAGAGGAGGCCCTTGTCTAGCACTGAATGAGAAACGATTCGTGATGATAATAACTATGGAACTTGGTATTGGTGGATTACAATTTATACGTTAATTAAAGGAAACAACACAATGTTTCCTGAAGACTGTTCCTCACAGTTCACAACTATTTGAAGAGAGTCATATTTCAACCGTCAATATAAGCTGATAACCATTCACAACAATTAATTTTAAAACGACAACCCTAGGTTTCAGAATACTCTTCATTGGCTCAAAAGCAACGCTTTTCGTTCGGTTAGGGCATTATCAGATAATCTGGAAGTGCGATGAAAAATTAGCATAATAAATAAACGGGAGTGCTTACCCTGAGATACAATACTCAAAATTGGAAACGATCTACATTTTCGGACTTGCAGCATACTGGAGCGGCTTGGGTCAGCAACTTCTGTTAATCGGTGAAACGAGAAACCAGTCCGTTACAATTTTTTTTTCTTTTCATTCATTCGATGGGTAGTTTGAGGCCGAGATCCATTCTAAGATCATCATAACAAAGTCGAATATATATATATATATATATATATATATATATATATATATATCACTCCGTCTTCAGGCCACGAGTGGCCAACCGGGACCATTCGACCGCCGTGTCATCCTCAGTGTAGGATGCAGATATGAGGGGCGTGTGGTCAGCACACCGCTCTCCCTATCGTATTTTTGACCGAAGCCGCTACTATTCGGTCTAGTAGCTCTTCAGTTGTCATCACGAGGCTTAGTGCACCCCGAAAAATGGCAACAGTACATGGCGGCCTGAATGGTCATCCATCAAAGTGCTGACCACGCCCGACTGCGCTTAACTTCGGTGATCTCACGGGAACCGGTGTATCCACTGCGGCAAGGCCGTTGCCAAAGTCGAATATGGTATGGACGTTTTTGACAGCTTCGGAAATGCCATTTTCGGCTTTGTTATGATCATATGAAAATGGATCGCGGCCACAAATTGGCCATGAAATGAATAAAAAGTAAAAATTTGCATCTTGGACTTGTTTTTCGTTCTACTGATATATATTTTCATATTTCTCCCTTACTCCAGATACAATGGAAGTAAGTGAATTTCAGCTGAACTGCTTCGAGCTTCTCCAGAACATAAGAGAAAAAAAGAAAGAAAAACGAACTTTCACAATATATAATAAGTCACGGAAATTAGTTCACATAAAGTTAAAGTTAAAACTGATTTTAGGTAGCTACTTAGAGATAAAGTACTGAAAATTATGTCGCATTGTTAATAGAAAAAAGCCAAATCAACTGTGCGTGCACTTTAAGAAACTGGCGCAACGACTGAATGTCCTTGGCAGTTGAAACATGAATTTTGGAGTAGACTTTTACTTGACTGTCTGGTGAGAGTAATACAATACAGTTGTAAGTATTGTTTTAAAAAGAGAATTTCTGACGGTGAAAAGAGTTTCTGCTGTGTTGTCTGCAGCAGGAGCAGCCGCTGGCCTCGAGTGCCACGCACAGTTGCCTACGCGCGCAGGCTGTAGCTGCTGGGTAGCGCGCGCTGCTGACCAGCGTAATGGCTGCGCAGTTATTCTCGCCGGGCCTGCCATCAGCCGGCGGCCTTATGAGGCTCTTTATGAGGCTTCTTTATTGCTGGCGGAGGCCGGGCCGGCGCCCGGGACTGCACGGAGGGCGAAATGACCGCCGGCCGCCGGCACGCGATAAGTGTCCGCTACGTGCCGGCCCGCGCGCCCGACGGCTCTGCAGAATGCTCTCTGCAAAATGGCCGACTGTTTGCATCGCAGCCTATTGCTCCGTAGGCGAGGCCTCAATGCCCTTGCCAGAGTCTGGCACGTGTACCGCCGAAATCTGTCGTCCATTTACTCAGCATAATGGTACTCTATTTGATGTACACGCAATTACATTAACATCTCATTAACAGTATCAAATCAAACTGTATGACTCCAGAGACCTTGTCAAGTCCCAAACCTCTATTGGCTGATCACTGGCTGACCACTACATCACACGCAATAGCTGCGCGCAACTGCTCGGGGCAACTTAGCACGCTTCCCTCCTCAATAGAAATTCCAAGAAGGTTGAGGCATGCGTGGGACTTGGATCGAGAAGTGATGCATTCTAGGGTAGTCCGTGCAGCCGTGCAACGCCATTGTGCCAGAGTGGCAGAGTGATTAATGAATCTGCCTAGTGAGCGCGAGACCTGGGATCGAATCCCAGTATTCGAACAAATTTCCATTCGTTGCTTAAGTCTGCATGTGTACATTATTAATGAAAGTTTGGAATGGAGTATGAATGTACGGTGCCTGACAAAGAAAGTGAAGCACTGAGATGACGTCGTCACGTATCAATGTAACTCTGAGCACGTACACACTATCGTGGAGGACTTCTAGTTTGCTATGACAGGTACAGCGGCCACTAAAATGCATTGTTGTTGTTCTGGTCTTCAGTCCTGAGACTGGTTTGATGCAGCTCTCCATGCTACCCTATCCTGTGCAAGCTTCTTCATCTCCCAGTACTTACTGCAACCTATATCCTTCTGAATCTGCTTAGTGTATTCATCCCTTGGTCTCCCTCTACGATTTTTTCCCTCCACGCTGCCCTCCAATGCTAAATTTGTGATCCCTTGATGCCTCAGAACTTGTCCTACCAACCGATTCCTTCTTCAGGTCAAGTTGTGCCACAAACTCCTCTTCTCCCCAATTCTATTCAATACCTCCTCAATAGGTATGTGATCTATCCATCTAATATTCAGCATTCGTCTGTAGCACCACATTTTGAAAGCTTCTATTCTCTTCTCGTCCAAACTATTTATCGTCCATGTTTCACTTCCATACATGGCTACACTCCATACAAATACGTTCAGAAACGACTTCCTGAATCTTAAATCTATACTCGATGGCAACAAATTTCTCTTCTTCACAAACGTTTTCCTTGCCATTGCCAGTCTATATTTTATATCTTCTCTACTTCGACCACCATCAGTTATTTTGCTCCCCAAAAAGCAAAACTCCTTTACTACTTTAAGTGTCTCATTTTCCAGTCTAGTTCCCTCAGCATCCCCCGGCTTAATTCGACTGCATTTCATTATCCTCGTTTTGCCTTTGTTGATGTTCATCTTATATCCTCCTTTCAAGACATTGTCCATTCCGTTCACTGCTCTTCCAAGTCCTTTGCTGTCTCTGACAGAATTACAATGTCATCGGCGAACCTCAAAGTTTTTATTTCTTCTCCATGGATTTTAATACCTACTCCGAATTTTTCATTTGTTTCCTATACTGCTTGCTCAATTCATTAGGTGCAGTTTTTACTGAAGAGCAACGTGTGCAATGTGGTACATGATGTAACTCGTGATACAACACTTACGCAATGTACTACTGCAGTACATAGGAAAGTGGTTGAAGCAACTTAACTGTATCACAGTTAGACGACACCGAAACATATCTCCATCGTACTGCACAGTACAACTGGCAGTGCTTGGTTGCTCTACCCATCGATGTTATATGATAGAAATGTACAGTCTTCAAGCGTTCCCCCAAGAAAATGGTTTTATGTAAATGAAGTTAGGATACATCTGTATCTCTACTCAGTTACTCTGTAAAACTTGTGCTCTGTGCGTAACAAATTGAAATCCACAGTTCTTAGATTCACACGTGTTCCCCATTATGTAGTCTTTCTCGTTCGATTCCAGGGAAATGATTCGGTAACTAAATATGATTTTTTCACATCTTATACTCCCAAATAACAGCCTGATAGCTGTTTTTCTTTCCGGTATTGCCCGTACTTATTGTGGTACTTCGCAAATAACCGATTCATTGGGAAAATTTTTAAAACTTTTCAATAAAGTATGTAGTCACCGACCAAATTGCGTTTGGTGCCTTATAGCTCACACATTGCTGCGTACGAAATGTAGCTAACATATAGAAATTGCTTTTAAAGATGGAAGACAGCGATACCCCTATCCATTCCCCAGAAAATGTGAGATATATGTTGGAGGCTATCGCCAACGAAGTTGGAAGCCAGGCGTCATATACGAGGCTATTTCCGCATGCTTTGACCTGGTACGCAAAGTGCGGAGCTGCCTCATATTTGTTTTTTTCGTACGCTGCCTATAAAAGCGGAAGCCGGAAATGCAAAGGTCACTGAAATAAGAAAACAATGGAAGTCATCAGCTGAGGATGCTCATTGAATGGTTCTTCAGTCTACTCCATGACTTCCAAATACGAGAGTTGGAAAATAAATAGTGGCAACTATTTTTTCGCAAACAATACAAAAGAGTTGCATGTTCGCACTTGTTGCCGTCCTTCAAAGTAGTCACCAGCGTTGTGTAGGACCCGTTGGCAGCGATGTGGAAGGCGTAGTACACCGTTACAGGGCCTGTTCTTTTGATGGTGCGAATGGAGCGGTCTACTGCCTGTCGAATCTCTGGAACAGATCTGAAGCGAATTCCACGAAGAGGTTCCTTCATCTTCGGAATCAAATCAAAGTCACAAGAACTTAAGTCATAGGTGTATGATGGATGGTACAGTACTTCCCAGTCCCATCGACCGAACAGAGCAGCCACAACTTGCGCTGTATGCGCTCGCGCATTGTCGTGCAAAATGATGGGTGTGTTGCGCAGAAAGTGTATCCACTTCTTTCGCAAAGCTGGTTACAGGTGATGCTCCAAAAAGGAATAGTCGTACTGTGCACTGACGGTCTGCGCGTAGGAACTAATATGTTACGATAACATCATCACAGTCGTACACGAGAATCGCCATAAGTTTAAACCGCTACATTCGCACCATCAACAGGACAGGCCCTGCTAACGGTATACTAAGCCTTCCGCATTGCTTTCAACGGTTTCTACACAACGCGGGGGCTACTTTAAAGGACAGTAACAGGTGCAAACATGTAACTTCAAATGGTTTGAATGGCTCTGAGCACTATGGGACTTAACTTCTGAGGTCATCAGTCCCCTAGAACTTAGAACTACTTAAACCTAACTAACCTAAGGACATCACACACATCCACGCCCGAGGCAGTATTCGAACCTGCGTCCGTAGCGTTCGCGCGGTTCCAGACTGTAGCGCCTAGAACCGCTCTGCCACACCGGCCGGCAAACATGTAACACTTTTGTGTCGGTTGTGAATAAATAGTTGCCACTATTTAAGTTCCAACCCTCGTACTGTGTGACTGTAAAAGAGATCTGAAATCTAAATTCCTGCTAATTCAGAAAGAGTAGGTGGACGAAGCCAAAAATGCCATTTGCTTCCTCTGTTTCCTCAAACACAGTCCAACCGGATGCAAGTTCGCCACCCACTGCTACACCACCGATGGCGAGAGATCTTACTTCAAATGCAGAGATTTTTTCATATGAATACTTCTCAAACTTAATTATATGCTGCTTTACGAAATTGATCAGTTTTAGAAATACTATCTTAGATCTATTAATTTCAAACCATTATTTATATACGCAACACAAGGAATAAAGTGCCACATTAGTTGGTCTTAAGAATAAACATTTCATCATGGCATTTTTGTCGTCACTCCTACACTTTTACCAACTCATCGTATAGTAATTAGTAGCTCCTCAGCAGGAGAATAGCCAGTCGATAATCCGTGTTACGAGGAATTGAGACCAATTTCTCCGATAAATGCAAACTGTAGAGATATTTTGAAAAATTCGTGGTACTTGTGTTCGTGTTGAGGGAGCTCACGAGAAACCACAGTCGAAGACTGATATTTGCAATATTGTACGAGTACACGCAGAAATTTCTTTTCCTTTCCACTTATTTGAGCTTCAGATAATGACAAGCCACAATAAAGTCCTGTTCAGGGGAGCCCATCGTTGCAACTGAAACTGAAATGCAAACCTGATTCATGCTTTCTTGTTCGTTATCGTATCGGGAGTCGCATAGTGTGTCGTACCCCATAATGTTCCTCCCCAGTGGGAAGAGGACTACTGCTGCGATAAGTGCCGTGTCCCGTGAAATTCATTGTAGTGAGTCTTGTCACATGTCGTATCGCCTCAATGAGAACCGCTCCTTGGTGTACTTAAGGTGCCAAGTTTTGTTAGCAGTCCTAGTATTGTAGATAAGGCGCAAAACAGTGATAAAAATTGAGTCTTCACTGTGGAGGACAGAGGATTGAACATTAACGTATTCAGGGTCGTCATTTCGACGGCTGGTCTATACACGTGAGTCATTAGGATGTGAAACGGCTCCATGATGACTGCTTGGAAGCGGGAGACCACCGTCAACGTTCCGATCAACCACATCTGTAGACACAGAGGATGGTCATAGTGTCAACAAGCACACCGAACCCCTTCACATCTGCGCCTAACATATGAAAACAAGTAATGGACACCTTAAAATATTCTGTGCTACCCATACCATTGGCTGAATCTAGCAACAGCCATCACCTCCAAGAAAGACGAATACTTACAGTTGGATAAGGCGATGCTGAGTGCTTTTGACACTGTTTTCGTGTGGTGTTAATAGGTTATTTTTGTAAATGCCAAAACACACGAGCATGCTACGAGTACCCTGAAAAGTTTCTGAGGGGATGGCTCGACGAAGTGTCGCAGGAGGCTGTGCAAAAGTATCTTTTTGATCCAGTACAAAGCCCAGTCCAGTGTCACATAGGAAACAGTCACACATGCTATTTATGTGGGATATCGAATTTTGCTTCACCCTGTATTTTCCTGAGATGGCTCCCACTGACTTCTCTCTGTTCGAACGGTACAGTCAGTCCGTTCATATAAACTGTTTTTTAGGGTTTCCGAGCATGTTTGCGACAAGGAAATCACGTCATATCTTACTCCTTTTCTTTAATATTGTCAGCTAGTTCTGTATTCCATATTTGCAGACCCCTCTTTCTGTTTGAGACTATATTTTTCCCTAGTATCTCATTAGCTATTTTCAACATTGCTGACTTTAATCTTTCCCATTCTTCTTCAATATTGTCTTTAGTCTCAATCATTTGCAATTCCTGTGTGAGTCTTTCTTGATATTAGTTCCTTATGCTTTCTTCCTGGAGAAAAACAGCTTTATCTTTCAAGTTGTTTCTTTGTGTTTTCCATGTATTTGTTTGTTTCCTCAATCTTGCCCACACTTGAACCTCTGAAGTAACTAGGAAGTAATTGGAGCCTACATCACTATCTCTAAGTGTATAAGTATTTTATTAGCTTTTACTTAGCCAATTGTTGAGAGTGAACCACTTGCGTTTAAGCTGTATTTATTTATGTCTTTCTGTTTCAAGAAGATATTTGTGAACTATAGCTGATTAAATGTGGGCAAATCTCTTAATTTATTTCCATTTCCAGTTAAAGCTATTTAACCAAATGTGCATACTGTATCTACTATTGGCCGGTCGGGGAGGCTGAGCGGCTCTAGGCGCTACAGTCTGGAACCGCTCAACCGCTACGGTCGAAAGTTCGAATCCTGCCTCGGGCATGGATGTGTGTGATGTCCTTAGGTTAGTTAGGTTTAATTAGTTCTAAGTTCGACGGGACTGATGACCTCAGAAGTTAAGTCCCATAGTGCTCGGAGCCATATGAACCATTTTTGTATCTATTATTGGAACCTTTCCAGTTTCTGGATTTTGGTCTCCGAATGTATAATTAATCAGTTTTATTACATTTATTTATTTGTTTCTGCAGATCTTCATAAAATATTTCAGAAACTTGGCGCTTTCTTTCTTCGGATGAGCATACTCCTACTTCACAATAGAGGTCATCTACCAGTTCAGATTCTATCAGTTATTATCTCATCATCTATGTGGTCACAAAAATATATCTTTCTTTTCCATTATTCTTCTGTAAGAATACCTATTCCATTCACTACTCATTTAGTTTGTTCGACACCACTGTAAATTAATGTCTAATTATTTAAATATTTTGTTTGTGTCAGTTTCATTTTCGTTTCTCTTACCACAGCCTGGTCTATATTTGTTTGTTTCCAGTTTTCTATAGGCTCTAATTCCTTTGTATTCAAAATTTCTCTTATATTCCAGGTAACCTTACATAATATATCTTAAACGCCAAAACGTTGTCCTTTATCATGGTCTTCATACCTTAGAGACTTATGAGTTATGGCTTTTCTATGGATGGCTAACCAGCTGTTCGCATAGTACCTACACTGGAGGATCGCCTTTTAAATCATAATACCTCTTCCTAGATAGAATTCCAATTAGTGCTTAAGAAGTCTACCTGCCTAGCATAATGGGATGCTGCTACCACACGTCGAGTCATTGTAGGGAGCACCTGCTCCCACGATGGCTCGTTGACAGTTGCTGTGTTTGCTGTAACCCTGGCAAGAGACACTCACAAAGTACTTCATCTGGGCCACGTGGACTAAAGTTTTTTAAAGAGGTTTTACTACTCCACACCTTCCTTTCCTAATCCAGGCTTGGATTTTTTTTTTAAATCTGAAATTAATTCCTTTACGTCTGGTTAGCCATCGATCCCGATATTTCGCGATTTTCGATCTATTCACCCCAGCGTAACTACCTCACACGACGCCCTCTTCAGCCTGCCTAGCATATTATTGCCTTCGTCCGCCTCTACTGCCCAACTGAACGCGAAGTTAACAATTAACGGGTGCTGGAACAAATGTCAACCTAACCTATCCCTTCCGCTGGTAAATGTCTGTTGTATACTTCCTTCGACGTCTAAGCGTTATAGTGCTTCTCCAATTCGTACTTCATGTCTACATAATTCTCAACCGTTTTCCACAGCACCACTTATCCAATGCTTTCATTTTAGTGTTTTCCCTGTTTCCCATAGTTATAATTTCACTTCTACACATTTCTGTGCTGCATACCAACAATCTCACGACCTTCTTCTTCAGTTAGATACGAATACGTGATATCAGTACGGCTCTTGACTGACGAAAAATTCTCTCACCTGTGATAAGTTACTTGCGATATCTTCCTAGCTTCGGCCATCCCGTTTTATCTCGATTCCTTGCGTGGACAGCACTTTCATTTCTTCCAACACTTTCATTTCTTCCAAAAACATGTGGTATCTCGTTTCAGTCTTAAACACTATTCCTCGAATTTCAACCGCCTTTATTCGGCAGCTGAAATGGTCTTGATTTGCTTGCACTCTGTTAAGTGTAAGCAATGGAATGCTATACCGTTATAAAATCATTTGAATGTTTTATTGCGAATGCAAATATCTTTCAAATTTGTTGGTCATTATGAATCTGTCCTTCATTTTCAAGTGCTAAGAACTGATCACCTGGATTCGTACGTAACTGGAATACTATCTGTGTCAGGTCTATATAAAACTGAAACCACAGACGAAAATATCGTAAACAGAGCCGTGTGTTGGAGCTGATGTCCTTCTACCGAAACATATGAAGAGAAGGAGCATGAAAGATGAGGTCGTTAGAGACGGAGAACATGAAGAAATTGAAGGAGACTGGAAACGGAATCGTTCTTGTCCTTTTCAAAAGAACCCCTTTGACATTTGCCACAAATGACTGAGGAAACCACAGGAAACCGAACCACCGTCTCCCATAATGAAAATTCGGCGACTTACTACTGCCCTACCCAGCTCCATCTGAGAACAAAAGATCGATTTCGTCAGGATGTTAGGAGAAATATTAATTGAGACTCGAAAGTGAATCATTTAACTGATTACTGTAAAAGTGTAAATATTATAGATCTCGGTGGTGTGGATGGCTCCCTGTTAAATCAGCGATTGCGGAAGATCATCAGTTTAATATTCCTGCTCATAACAGTACTTTGGCTTTTGCTTGGTTGGGTGATGTAAGGTATGAATTCTTCGACCTCCTACTCTTCCTCCAAATCTGACACCTTTTCACTACGACCGATTTTGAGATCTCGAGAAGTATATGTGTGAAGAATTTTTGAAACATCTGGCAGACGTTCATCATTGCTACTCAGCAGGAAAATGTTTTACGGGGTGTCCTGAATTCAAAGAAAGTTACATTGATGTCTTGAAACAACTGTGGCCTAGCAACAATTCAGATAGAGTATGTGCTCGTTTTCCGATACAATACCATATTGTACGTTGTACTTCATATGAGCTTGTAACTAATGTGTATCGTATAAAGGTAGCAGGTGTGCGAGGTTCAGATTATACAGGGTCAAATTGTTAACTTTTTTGCCCCCCAGTTTCCGACGATTGTTTGGAATCTAGTTACTCCATATCGATGGTCCGAGTGCCATAGGAGGCAGGCCACTAAAAAAAAAGTGTAATTATAGTCACTGTGTAATCGACAAGCAAGACAAACTTAACAGTCCCATTTCTTATCCACTCTCGTCGCTAGTGCAACGATACCATTTTCACTATGGTTGGTGTCCTTCTGGATCTCTCCCCATTAGAGCTATAAAAGCTTTTTAAGGAAATTACTGTTCCTTGTAGTTCAGATGAAACTTACCTTTAAACACTTGAGCTACTTCATATAAGAATAGCATTTTCATAATTTCTTATTACCATATTGTAGCAGGAGAAGCTGAGTAGCACCGTGGTGTAGTGGTTATGATGCTAAACTCCTCCATGGAGGGTAGTGGGAAAACTCACCTGCACTGTAAAATTTTAATTTTTGTATTCGGTTCGAGTACATTCTAGAAGTATCGACGTATGTAAAGAATCGTCGTACTGGAATGTTCTGTAGCTGTATATATAATGTATGTATTCTGGCCGGAGGCAGTTCGCTCCACGCTCTTGTGTGAGCAAGTGCTGAATAGGTGAAGTTGTATGTTGTATGTTAAGCGGGGACCTAGAAACGACAGAGAGGCTCCGTCCCCATCGCAGCCGCAGTGGTCTACAACCCCACGACGACTACCGCAGTCCACTTCACCCCTCCGCTGCCCCACACCGAACCCAGGGTTATTGTGCGGTTCAGTCCCCGGTGGACCCCGAAAGGGAACGTCTCACACCAGACGAGTGTAGCTCCTATGTTTGCGTGGTAGAGTAACGGCGATGTATGCGTACGTGGAGAACTTGTTATCGCCGCAATCGCCGACATAGAGTAGCTGAGGCGGAATAATGGGAACCAGCCTGCATTCACCGAGGCAGATGGAAAACCGCCTAAAAACAATCCACAGAATAGCCGGCTCACTGGACCTCGACAGAAGTCCTCCGGGCGGATTCGGGCCGGGGACCAGGAGCTCCTTCCCGCTCCTTAAAGCCGTGCGCTACACCGCTCGGCTAGCCGGGTGGGTTAAGTGAAGTTGGTGTTTGTCATTCATCTAATTACACCTTCTTCTACGTGGTTTGACTGCTAGTTTTTTTTTTTCTTTCCAAACATTTCGAGTACCATACTTGTCGTTCATAGTCTCATATTCGACTGCCTCCACTATAGGCCAACGACCATCTAATTTCATGAAAAAGAATGCGCGCTCGGAAAAATGCCTCACATGCATACATATACACTGATCAGCCAGAACATTATGGCCACCTACCTAATAGTTGGCGTGTACATCACTGACGCGGAGCCGGACGGAGTGGCCGCGCTGTTAGAGGCGCCATGTCACGGATTGCGCTGCCCCTCCTGCCACAGGTTCGAGTCATCCCTCGTGCATGTTGTGTGGTGTTCTTAGCATAAGCTAGCTTAGGTAGTGCACGTCTAGGAACCGATGACTTCAGTGGTTTTGTCCCTTAGGTATTCACACACATTTGAACATTTTGTTGGCGAGGATAACAGCGGTGACGCATCGTGGCGTGGAAGTAATGAGGCCTCGTTAGGCCACAGGAGGGAGTTGGCACCACGTCTGAACACACTAGTCATCTACTGCCAGTAAACTCCGGGAAGCGGGTGATGAGCTCCGACGCCATGATCACTCACATCCCAGGTGTGATCGATCGGATTCAGATCTGTCGAGTTGGGAGGTAAGTTCATCAACTGGAGCTCGCCACTGTGTTCCTCAAATTACTCCATCACACGTCTCGCTTTGTGACATAGCGTACTGTGTTGCTTAAAAATGCCACTGCCATCGACAAACATTATAGTCATGAAGTGGTGTGCGTGTTCTGCTACCAGATTACGATACACCTTGGCCGTCATGGTGCCTTGCACGATCTCCACTGGATCCATGGATGCCCACAGAAATGTTTCCCAGAGCATAATGGGGCCGCCGCCAGCTTGTCTCCGACCCACAGCACAGGTATCAAGGAGTTGTTGTACTGGAAGAGGACGGATTCGTACCCTCCCATCGGCATGATGCAGAAGGTTTCGTGGCTCAAACTCACGACATTTGGACGTGGTTTCACCTTAATTTCGCCAAGTGTTGAAGACATTCGCCATAGCATTCCTGAAACATCCCACAAGCCACGCAGTTTAAGAAATGCAGGTGTCGAGCCTCAGGCCATCATAATCATCCCTCGGTAATGCTCATATAGATGGTGCGTCTTCCCCATTCTACACACAGACAGAACGCTCACTGATACTACACGCGCCGTGCGTGTGTCTGAACAGCAGTTATTCCTCACCAGGTGACGCTGCTATCGCCTTGATGGGCTTATATCGATATTAGGTCAGTGGTAATAATTTTCTAGCAGATAAGTGTATAATAACCGAGAATTAAAATACGTGCTTTGCTAAGCAATTTGGTAGATGGGGGTAGCTGCCCCTGCGGCGGACAAGCCTCTACGTTGGAAAAATTTGGATTTACAGATTTGCATGCTAGACGGCAAAAACTAACCGTTCTGCACTTGTAGAGGAACACGCTTATTTCCTGTTTCATATATCACTTTCATTTTATCCTCGTCAGTGGCAAGAAATCCGCTGTAAAGTGGACATCCACTGTTATAATCGATGCACAGGTAATTTTCATAAGACTTTTAGACAATCTTTGTTAAGTTTAAGGAATAAGATGTTGATTAATATGTGACAGTATTAACAATAAGGTGGCGCTACTTTGTTAACTAAACTTACATAAATTTGAACATAAAGTCTTTTTAATCCGATCGTATTGGCTCCAGTCTAGGACACTTCGTCTGTGCCCAGTACCAGACGAGAATCAGTTCTACAGGTAAGCATACTGAAGCATTCTCACATTTTTCATCGATTATTATCAGAATGGCAGTCTCAAGGAAATAGAAACGTAGTAAGTAGTCAATGAGATAAGCTGTCGGTGGCTTATTAGCTGCAAAATTCATCATCGGCAAAGCAGCAGAAGTCATTTGTTTTTACTCTAATAGCTCATTGGGAAAACGTGTTTCTGCCCTTAAAGAGGGGGAAACACAAGAACTGTACTAGCTCGTCGGAGATTTAAAAATACTTCCGCTTATGAGTTGAAAGACGAGCTGATTGTACATCTTAAACATTTTGAGGACTGTGTTGCATTTTCCCCCAAAATAAAACAAAAATTTTGAAAATATTTTGATATTCAGTTGAGTATTTGAACATGCCATATGAACTCAACAGGAGAAAGAAAACTGCTGCAAAAACTAAAATTTGAATTTCATTAACGATGTAGCAGAACATTTGAAGAGGCCTTATGAGTTCAACAGGAACAAGAAAACTATAGGCAATAATTTATTTTCGGGTACCACGAAGCGGCGCTCCAAATATTCCTTCCGGTGATCCCACTCTTAAAATAACACAAGTTTTCAACAGAGGAAATTAAAGTGTCACTTTGACCATTTTATTTAATTCTTTTTGCGTCCACATTTGCAATGTTTTGTTTATCATACGGCGCATCCAGCGTTGAGAACAGTTAGTTGAAGCTTACCATTTTAAACACTGTTTTGAAAATTGATTAATCTTATTGAAACACATTGTTTTGATTTACTTTTGTGATTTCGCAGTATTATTGTCGTAAATTGTCACGTTTAGCAGTTTTATTGCAATTCCTTCAAACGATTCTTGTGAAAGAGCAAAAAGGCTTATGTGCCCGCTAGTGGAACAAATTCCCCTAAATGTGTAACGATACCATATCTACCGAGGTCCAAACAGGGAACACTTACACATTTAAGCGCTCTTTTCTTTAGTGCACCACGTATTTTAACTTTATATGTGCTTGTAAGAAAAGTTGATTATGTAATTTCACGATTTTATCGTTGCTAGTAAATATATACATATATGGGAATCCTTTTTTACAATTAAGGCTTTTATATTTCGAATGCATGTCTGTCTGCCTTCTACACCTACGTTATCTTGCAGTTATCCAAGTTTATGAGGTTAGCTTATAAATTACATTCTGCTACAGAATGCGGAAATTTCGTCATAGTTGCGTATACGTGATGACTTTACGCGAGCTCTCAGCAACTTTGCATCGCGTTATTATTTTACGCGTACGTGACCATTTTGCTACCCAGCCTGTTGTTCACATTACATTTCAGATGCACGGAACGAGTATAAAACATCAGTGCGGAAGTTGCAAACTTGTGCCGGCCGAGAAGTTCACCGCTGCTGACGTAGCGAGCGCATCCTGTTCCTGATAAAGAGGCGGGTTGGCTCAAATGGCTCAGAGCACTATGGGACATAACATCTGAGGTCATCAGTCCGCTAGAACTTAGAACTACTTAAACCTAACTAAACTAAGGGCATCACACACATCCATGCCCGAGGCAGGATTCGAACCTGCGACCGTAGCGGTCGCGCGATTCCAGACTGAAGCGCCTAGAAACGCTCGGCCACATCGGCCAGCCAAAGTGGCGGGTAGTTTCTCTCTGGTAAAAGGAAGAGATTTACTTTAACAGGGTGTTTGAAGATAAATGAGTCTAGAGATCAATGTCCAGTCATACGCAGATGATTACAACGCGTCAAGTATAAACATAATATCACGAACTGTTTAAAGAGATTAAAATTCAAAAATGGCTCTGAGCACTATGCGACTTAACTTCTGAGGTCATCAGTCGCCTAGAACTTAGAACTAATTAAACATAACTAACCTAAGGACATCACACACATCCATGCCCGAGGCAGGATTCGAACCTGCGACCGTAGCGGTCGCTCGGCTCCAGACTGTAGCGCCTAGAACCGCACGGCCACTCCGGCCGGCGATTAAAATTCATCCCTAATGGCATTCCTGGTGCAAGAGTTTAAACTACAAGTCATTACGGCAGTATACGTATCTTCCGTGCCAATACTGAAAGTCTATAGAGTTAGTAGCTGTGAATAGTGCATGTAGAATGTGTTTTATTATTATTTGCGAATCCGCGGTGAGCAAACTCCTTGGGACAACTGAATAAGGAAACATGAGTGTAAATTTGTGTTTAAAATGATATTGCTGGGTGGTACATGAAATTAAGCGTAAAAACGAATTTTCTCATAACGTCACTACACGACATAACACAAATACACTTTAAGAAAGAAAGAAGACGCACCAAGGAGGAATTAGCCGAATGAGGCGCAAATCGACAGATGTGATGTACACGGAAAGACAAAAAAATTACTACAATTACTGAAAAATTTGATGATTTATTCAAGAGAATAGGCTTCAGAAAATGAGAAGGTCAGTAATAACTTGATTCCCTTCTGGCCCTTATGCAGGCAGTTATTCGGCTTGGCATTGACTGATAGAGATTCTGGATGCCCTCTTGAGGGATTTCCGGAACCGAGCGACCGTTACGGTCGCAGGTTCGAATCCTGCCTCGGGCATGGAGATGTGTGATGTTCTTAGGTTAGATAGGTTTAATTAGTTCTAAGTTCTAGGCGACTGATGACCCCAGAAGTTAAGTCACATAGTGCTCAGATCCATTTGAACCAACCATTTGAGGGATTTCGTGCAAAATTCTGTCCAATTGGGGCGTTATATCGCAAAAATACCGAGATGTTGGAGGGCTCTGCCCATAATGCTCCAAACGTTCTCTATTGGGGAGAGATCTGGAGACCTTACTGGCCAAGGTTGGGCTTGGCAAGCACGAAGACAAGCAATAGGAAATCACGTCACGGGCGGGCGGGCATTATCTTGCTGAAATGTAAGCCCAGGATGGCTTGCCATCAAGGGAAACAAAACAGGGCGTAGAATATTGTCGCTGTACCAATGTGCTGTAACTGGTGCCACGGATGACAAAGGGGTACTGCTCTGAACTGAAATGGAACCCCACACCATCACTTCTGATTGTCCTCAGGTTGGTATCCCACCACGGTCTGCGGCGCGTCCAGACTCGTCCTCGGCTTGGAATCTCATTGACCAGAGCCGAACTGTCTTCAGTGATGTGTCCCGCTTCGAACTGAGGCCCTATCTTAAGAGAGACGCCCTGGAGAGTGATCCGATATCGAAATAACTGTCGCGCGCCATACGGCCCGACAAGTATGAGTGATGTCCTCCGATGCAAGTTCATTTCATAGCAGGGTGGTTTTTTTCCGTCACCCGTGGCACCCTTACATCACAGTGGTCCGTAGTCGAATTCTACACCCCGTTTCGTTGTCCTCCTTCGCCGGCCATACTACAGTTTCCACTACTTGTCTTCGTCCTTGCGAACTCCTATCTTTACCCAGGCGAGAACATTTGGAGCATTATGGATAGGTCGCTCCAACCATCTCTGGATTTTGTTGACCTAACACACCCACTGGACAGAATTTGGCACGATATCCCTCAGGAGGAAGTCTTACAACCCTAACAATCAATCCAGAGCCGAAAACCTGCATGCATATGTGCCAAAGGTGCACCAACGCGTTATTGATATGCGCTATTTCTGAAGCTCTTTCTTTTGGATAAAACATCCAGATTTTCCGAAATTGTTTTGTGTACATGTGCATCAGATCTACCGATTTCCGTCCCATTTGCATAATTCCTTCGTGTTGGGTCTTGTTTTTATCTTGGTGTGTACATTCCACAGCGATATACACCTTGAAATTACTCAGTACTTCGCAGACACCGATCTGTAGGAAGCATCACGCAAAAAGCGTGTTCATTGCATTTAAATTAACTCGCTTACAAGCAGAGATAATTTTCAGTAATAAGGTAAGTGCTTTAATGAAATATTAATCCCTGTTAATCCAATATTGTTTAAAATATTTAATTAGAATACAGGCCAAAGGCTGAAAAGTACGTTGGTACCATAGCCAAAGACGTGGCTCTTCAATTGCCTCTCTTATTTCCGTCACGTCATTTACAACAGTGAGCTTAGATTTTGTACGGAATTTTGAAGAAGGTACCCACAGATTAATTGCTTTAAAGTCATTCAGAAGTGTCAAAAATTACGGAGTTTATCTCTGAAAATCAGAATAATTCAGGCAAGTGTCCTTCTGCAAAATTCCAGGCATTTCATGGCAAGAAAATATAGGTTAAGTTCCACACTGAAATTTCTGCTCAGCAGCATATGCCACATTCTGAGCACAGTCATCCTATAGACGAATGGGGAGAAATTGCTCGAGCATCTGCTAAGGTAGATAATATAAACAAAATGAATTACATGGCAACGCAAGATAAATATCGTGATTACAAACCGCTATAACCATTTAATGTATAGCAATACATCGATAAAAAAAGAGTTAATGTACAAAAAACTTAAAATTTCTACCACTGCGCAAGTGAAGTGAATCGTTAGTCGACGTTGCACGATGATGCACAAATGAGAAAATCCTGTGTCTTAAGTGAAAATGGTACATCCACAACGGAAGACATTCTGCGTGTTAGAATTATAAAGAAATCTATATATAGATGGTATCTGTTCTTTCGGACATCCGGCCAATGATCTTCTTCAGTGCGTCTGCATTCACATTGTCTGAAGTCTTACGGGAATCGATAGACTGACTGGCGAGAGTACTGAGTATAATGGGTAATGGCACTACAAATGTAGTGTGTGGACAGTAAGTTGGGAATGTGGGTCTCACGGGTAGCGTGCCAGAGATAAGTCACTGTATTCAGACTATCCTGTGTGTCCTCGGTGGCTCAGACAGATACAGCGTCTGCCATGTCAGCAGGACATCCCCGGTTCGAGTCACGGTGGAAGCATCTATTTTCAACTGTTCGCATTGATGTTTATGAACGCCTGTCAGCAGCTGAAGTTCTAAATTTCAATGTAATTTCGTAAAAAGAAATTGTTCTGTCATCACAGTGCAGAGAAGATTTCGTCAAAGACACTACCAAGTCTCTCTAATGGCCAACAACATTTGCAGATAGCGTCAGTAGTCCTAAGAAATAAATTTTGCGAAGGAAAAATTAGCCAACAATCATGTGCATCAGCATAAAACAGTAAAAGAACCCGCCCCTTCATTGAACATAGTCCACTAAAATTTGACGATCGTAGGCAATAGGGAGTTAAAAAAATAGCAATCACTTGGTGTGTTTTCAGAACAAAAATGAAACCGTACTCCATCCAAAATTTAAGTGTGCTGAAAGAGGAAAAAGTGCTGTTAATTACGTTGCGGCATTGCAGGAATGCACGAAGATACATTGGTGACGTCTCATCCTTAACAATGAGACACTCACACATTACTGGTCAGGTTAGCTGGCACATTCTCCGCGTGTGGAATAAGTGAACATAGCGCCATCCACCGAAAGGTAGTGTGTTCTGTCTCATGTCAGCACAAAAAGTATACTGTCCACTTCAGTCAGCGGAGCTTCACAAAACTTGCCACAGATTTATACGGATCACACGGATTACATCTTTCACTACGATGGAACACAACAACATTAGCGAATGGGGGTTCGAGTAAATTTAAATTAACCTCTTCCAAACCACTGGAACATCATACCGGTCGTGACGATGTTGTGCCCTGCTCTCGGCCACCTACACACATCAAAAAAAGTTTTGCATCACCCCGGTTCCCAGAACTCCTGAAGATAGACGTTGACTGTGGATACTGTATCACACACATAGTCCCTTTGACTGTTCAGAGATGTCACTAAACCCCCCCGAAGATGTAAACAACCATGCATGAGCAGTGCCTAGTAGACGGAGGGGGTCCGAAGCCGGTCAGTTCCAGACATTCCACCAGGAAGGAGGTACACGGCTCGTACTGTCTGTAGTTCAACCATGCCTAGATGGTCAATACCGCGGTTCCATCGCGTCCGCATTGTTACTTTGTGCCAGGAAGGGCTCTCAACAAGACAAGTGTCCACTGAACCAAAGTGGTGATGTTCGGACATGGAGCTGGCCGCGGTGCCCGAGTGGTTCTAGGCCCTTCAGTATGTAATCGCGTGACTGCTACGGTTACAGGTTCGAATCCTGCCTCGGACATGGATGTGTGTGATGTCCTTAGGCTAGTCAGGTTTAAGTAGTTCAAAGTTCTAGGGGACTGATGACGTCAGATGTTAAGTCCCATAGTGCTCAGAGCCATTTGAACCATTTTATTCGGACATGGAGGCGATACACGAGGCCTCTCTCAGGTCACCCAAGGGCTACTACTGCAGTGGACTAACGCTACCTACGGATTATGCCTCGGAGAAACCATGTTGAATAATGCTATTTGTGCAGCCAAAGGAAGTCATGTTACGACTCAAACTGTGCGCAATCAGCTGCATGAAGCGCAACATCACTCCCGACGCCCATGGCGACGTCCGTATTTGCAATCACGACACCTCTATTCCAATTTTTTGTACAGGTTCCGGAATCTCGGAACCGAGGTGATGAAAAACTTTTTGTGATGTTTGTATATGCCGAACTTCGCGCCATAGATTTCTTTTACTTACGTTTATCTCTATTTCTTAGCCCAAAACTCTTAGATGACTCAATCTGCGAATTTCTAACGCTCTCGCACCAGTATCTACGCATCAGCTTCAAAGTATATGACGTGGAATGAGTCATCGTGACGTAGGGGAGAAGTAAAGAACATCTTTTTGGTAAAAACTGGCAAGGAGCGATTAGGACTCGCACACTAAGCGTTGAGTAGCAACTTAATTATGTATATAGACAGTTCACACATATCATAAATTTAGAATCTTGACTATTATTGCCTGTTACCGCCACTGATAATGACAAGATGTCGGTCCTGGGTATTCCAAGACTCTCGGGAATATTTTAATGTCAGGTCTGAAGTCGAATAACAAGTGACAAAAATGTTATTATCGTGTGATGTAACAGCAAAATCAGAATTATTGAGATTTTCCAAATACTTTTACTGTTAAACCCTGACGATTGCCAAATTTCATGACTCCAGCTCAGTGTTAAGTACTCTAAACATTTTAATGAGTGAGTTTGCGAATATGAAAATATGAAACATGAATGACCATATCGCATGATTTCTTTAACTTAGAAGCTTAAATTTATTATACTGCCAAGAGACTATACATCTCAGTATGTTGCATAAATTTCTACTTTATACAGCTTGCTGCTATTGTGAAAAAGGGGTCTTAACAGCCGACGGAAAGAAAAACAACCAAGTAAATAATGACAAAAATACTTTTTTCTTGTGACATCTACAAATTCAGACTTTTCTGATTTTTTTCATTTAGTTACACGGTGAAACCTTATTTCCTGCCAAATTTCATGATAGTAAGCGAAAAAGTCTACAGGTATTGATGAGTGAGTTTTAAGTATCAAAATTTGTGGCATAAATGGCCACAACTCTTCATTTTATAGACTTAGAAGCTTAATGTTTTTACACCGCCAACGGACCGAAGATATTAGTATGTGACAAAAATGTCAACTTGACACATATACCCATTCCTGAGGAAAAGGGGTTTTGACAGTAGGACAAACAGACAGGCAGACGTACGGATAACGAAGTGATAGTATAAGGGATCCGCTTTTACGAATTTATATCGGAACCTTAAAAAAATTTATACTCCTTTATCTTCTCTGTCGTTCTTACCCAAGCGGCATTAAAGCGTCAAACGGTCGTAGCCCTTCCTGCTCGCTATATTTAAAATTTCGTGGGCTTCTAACGTACGGATGCGAGACTATCTTAACAGAGGGAAAAATGATAACCCTTACATTTCATCGAAAGCAGTCGCTTATCGAGTTTTCATTTTGCTAATACCATCAACTGTATTAAACTTTTCTGATTTTGATTAGGTATTGATCTCCATCTCGGCTCATTTTCTGTGATGGAGACGCTGTGGACCGAGGTCGTGAAACCAGTACCGTCACTACGCAGAAGTAAGATATTTCGGGAAAACTGTCGTTTTAATTTCACGACGTCTGGTGCAAGGGTGATTTATGTAAGTTGGTGGGAAGATGGGGAAGAAGACCCGGAGGTGGTGTGGGTGGAGAGGAACTGTAGGACAAAGGGGGGGGGGGGGGGGTAAGGTGGGGAGACGAGCAAGCCGCTCGGAAACTTCCGTGTAACAGTCGGGATTATAATCATAGCCGGATTAAAAGTAGAACTTTTCTTTCCGGAGGCTTTATCGTCATTTGTTAGTTTGATTTATTCAAATTGATTCACGATTTATGCGGAGGGGTCCACGGCGAACGCCGTAAAGATTTGTCCCGAAATGACGAACAGTCGATTATGCAAAGCAGACGCGCTTGGCGCCGGTTTATGCAGATCTCCACGGCCGATAGTGGTACACTATCGCTCCCGCGACTCCACTGCCTGGCAGTCGTTAGGGACTCTGTCTGCGTCAGGCAGCGCAGTAGAATAAACACGCGAAGCCGCGCAGCACGGGCTCCTGCCAGTCCTTGTTGCATTTGAATCAGCGGCTACGCAGCGAGCGAACACTCTGAGCAATGCTCTGAGGTTACTGCTTCCCTCTTTCTGCATCCATGACGGAAGAGGTTATGTATGTTAGGAAAGTCCCTAAAAGAATAAAACTTCAATTTATTCGTCACGTCAAGGGCCCGAGCTCTTGTTCCTGCTCGGCAAGGAGATTTAATCTGACAGGAGATTTCACAACTGACATCGGCTGTTTAGAGCGTGCACAGACACATATAATTTGTGTTGACTCCAGGAAAAATAATGACAATTTCAGTCGTAGCAGTCGTGCAAGGCATTATGTTTCCTACAACATTTAGTACCTACCGTAGTTCGTCGGTGCTTTACAGAGACTGCGTTCGAAGTAAATGCTTTTTACAGCTGAACGGAAGTACAAACATGTTCCGGGAAAATCAGGAATACAGAAATACAAGTCGCTGAAGAATGAAATAAATAGGAAGTGCAGGGAAGCTAAGACGAAATGGGTGCAGGAAAAATGTGAAGACATCGAAAAATATATGATTGTCGGAAGGACAGACTCAGCATACAGGAAAGTCAAAACAACCTTTGGTGACATTAAAAGCAACGGTGGTAACATTAAGAGTGCAACGGCAATTCCACTGTTAAATGCAGAGGAGAGAGCAGATAGGTGGGAAGAATACATTGAAAGCCTCTATGAGGGTGAAGATTCGTCTGATGTGATAGAAGAAGAAACAGGAGTCGATTTAGAAGGGATAGGGGATCCAGTATTAGATTCGGAATTTAAAAGAGCTTTGGAGGACTTACGGTCAAATAAGGCAGAAGGGATAGATAACATTCCATCAGAATTTCTAAAATCATTAGGGGAAGTGCCAACAAAACGACTATTCACGTTGATGTGTAGAATATATGAGTCTGGCTATATACCATCTGACTTTCGGAAAAGCATCATCCACACAATTCCGAAGACGGCAAGAGCTGACAAGTGCGAGAATTATGGCACAATCAGCTTAACAGCTCATGCATCGAAGCTGCTTACAAGAATAATATACAGAAGAATGGAAAAAAATTGAGAAAGCGCTAGGTGACGATCAGTTTGGCTTTAGGAAAAGTAAAGGGACGAGAGAGGCAATTCTGACGTTACGGCTAATAATGGAAGCAAGGCTAAAGAAAAATCAAGACACTTTCATAGGATTTGTCGACCTGGAAAAAGTGTTCGACAATATAAAATGGTGCAAGCTGTTCGAGATTCTGAAAAAAGTAGGGGTAAGCTATAGGGAGAGACGGGTCATATACAATATGTACAACAACCAAGAGGGAATCATAAGAGTGGACGATCAAGAACGAAGTGCTCGTATTAAGAAGGGTGTAAGACAAAACTGTAGCCTTTCGCTCCTACTCTTCAATCTGTACATCGAGGAAGCAATGATGGAAATAAAAGAAAGGTTCAGGAGTGGAATTAAAATACAAGGTGAAAGGATATCAGTGATACGATTCGCTGATAACATTGCTGTCATGAGTGAAAGTGGAGAAGAATTAAATGATCTGCTGAACGGAATGAACAGTCTAATGAGTACACAGTATGGTTTGAGAGTAAATCGGAGAAAGATGAAGGTAATGAGAAGTAGTAGAGATGAGAACAGCGAGAAACTTAACATCAGGATTGATGGTCATGAAGTCAACGAAGTTAAGGAATTCTGCTACCTAGGCAGTAAAATAATCAATGACGGACGGAGCAAGGAGGACATCAAAAGCAGACTCGCTATGGCAAAAAAGGCATTTCTGGCCAAGAGAAGTCTACTAATATCAAACACTGGCCTTAATTTGAGGAAGAAATTTCTGAGGATGTACGTCTGGAGTACAGCATTGTATGGTAGTGAAACATGGACTGTGGGAAGCATTTGAAATGTGGTGCTATAGACGAATGTTGAAAATTAGGTGGACTGATAAGGTAAAGAATGAGGAGGTTCTACGCAGAATCGGAGAGGAAAGGAATATGTGGAAAACTCTGATAAGGATAAGGGACAGGATGATAGGACATCTGCTAAAACATGAGGGAATGACTTCCATGGTACTAGCGGGAGCTGTAGAGGGCAAAAACTGTAGAGGAAGGCAGAGATTGGAATACGCCAAGCAAATAATTGAGGACGTAGGTTGCAAGTGCTACTCTGAGATGAAGAGGTTAGCACAGCAAAGGAATTTGTGGCGGGCCGCATCAAACCAGTCAGCAGACTGATGACCAAACAAAAAACAAGAAAAACAAAAAACAGCTGAACGTCGCCGCAGTATTAAAAATACGTCATTATATCGACGACTTTAAAGTGATTTCTTGGATTGAAAATAACATTGCAGATAGCAGTCACTTTAAAAAAAAAAGATATGTTACGAAGCCGGCCGTAGTGGCCGATCGGTTCTAGATGCTTCAGTCTGGAACCGCGTGACCGTTACGGTCGCAGTTTTGAAACCTGCCTCGGGCATGGATGTGTGTGATGTCCTTAGGTTAGTTAGGTTAAGGTAGTTCTATGTTCTAAGAGACAGATGACCTCAGATGTTAAGTCCCATAGTGCTCAGAGCCATTTGAAAGTCATACTTGAAGTAAACATATGTTGTATAAGAGAAAGGAGAATGTTATAGAAAGTGGAATGATCTTTTGCAAGTAATAAACCCTGAAAGTTTGTTATTAGAAGATATACGAACCAAAAGGAAACGAGACCATGGTAGATCAAAGGAAAGATGGTAAACTCATGTCATCAAATTAGATTCGGAAGGAAATGGGAGGAAATAGCGTAACATTCTATACGCCGCTGCAGAGAAAAGGTTTCTTTCTTTTACACCTCATTAACACGTTGGGTCGCCCACTTATCTCTTAGTCCTTGAGATAGAACTTACCCAAACCGTTTTAGCAATTATGGTACGAACCGCTAAATGTTCCCACCCACGGGCCTCACTTTAAATATTTATAACCGTTATAAACCACTGACACAGTGACAGATTTTGAACTAATGTACGAACCTATAACAACAGGGAACGGACTCACACTAACCATCAAACAGATTACTAGAGCGAATCCAGTATTAAATTCGGACCCATATTTACCTCCTGGTCGTTGAGCTAAGTCTTTCCAGAAGTCTGACAATATTAACCGGACGTACAGGAAACTAAAGCGTACTGGCGATCGAACAGAATCCAGCAATGGACCAATCCTACTATCTTTAGAGTATTATGGGATTTTAGCTCTCCTCTACCTATGTATATATACCTTGTCAGCAGAGACTCAGTAACACGAGAATGAACCGGTTCAGTGAACTCCGTGATTTCGAATGTTTGCTAGTCTGTGCATGTCACTTGAGTAACTGGTGTTGCTAGCGTGATTGTGAGGTGAAAGATCTAAGGAACAACCATAGCTAAACAAAGACCAGGTATACCTCATGTGTCGACGGACAGGAGCCGTCGAGCACTGCGGAGAAGTAAGAATCGCATGAAATGAGGGAAGAAATCACACGTGACCTCCGAAGTGCTCCCAGAATTCTATCTAGCACAGTGACTGTGATTATGGAGCAAAGACCAATACGATGGAGTTGTGGAACAGATATTCATAAGCCATATATGAATGTGGTCAACCCTAAGCGATCCTTAGGTGGTGCAACGAGCAAGGCCACTGGATAGTGGATGTCTGTGAAAGAGCGATCTGGAGTGCAGAGCCACGCTATTAGCTGTGGTAGTCCTATGGAAGGATTTAGGTTTAGCGGATTCGTGGAAAAAGTCATCTGCCATCATGAGTAGTGGAAACGGTGAAATAAGCAGGAATTGGTTTTACGGTATGACGTGTCCTTCGTGGTTAGGTTATGGCCCTCTAACTGAACTTAAGCAAACGGTAAATGTGGAAGGGTAGTAATACGTTTTACAGCGTTGTCGGCTTCATACGGTAGCGGAACAGCTCGGAGACGATGATTCTTTGTATCATTTCTCCAGTAGCATTACTGGGATAGAGTAATGGACATCGCCGAAGGGGTGTCCAATTAACAGACTTGCACGAGACTATTGAACCACACGAAATTATTATTTTTGCGCCTCTTTGGCAGGCCACTTCCTGTGCTCACAATATTTCTACGCGTAAAGTAACATACACTGCCACCGTTTATAGAATGGCCCAAGTAAAACTGGTACGGATCAGTTAACATAAGATAAGGAGGAAAGGCATCGTACAGAAATACCTGAAACTAACACGAGCAGCACTAAGTATCACTGAGGTGTGAAATATTCAGCAGAACTGTTCGATTAAAACGTTGTGCCGATAAGGTGTGCAAGTGGAAATTAAGATATCGTCGTTTCAGAACACTAGGCCATCACTATCCTTACGAAGTTTCTGCTGCTCACGAGTTAAAGTTTCCAAACCAATTTGCCGATCTCAAATTTCCGAATCATAGGCAGTCACCTCCATCGGCTTTTTCAAAGACCTGCTTCGTCCTGCGCGAACGCAGAGTGTGCCACATTATGAATCAAAAAGTCCTCATCAGCGCTTTGAACAGTCATTGCATAACATTATCATTGATGTTTTGTCCGCAAATTCCGGTTCAGAGCTTTTTTTTGTGGTTACTGAGTGTATGACAATGAATCCATCACAATTCCTACCCGTAGAACCGTGGCCATGTAGTACTGCACTCTTAGATATCCCTTTCTATTTTGCTTCTACCTTGCATCGACGACACAGGTGAGTGACTTCTGTTTGCAATTATCTAGTACTTTTCAGTTATTTGTTTAAAATATTAACAGTATCTTCTCCATGGAAAATAAAACCATGTTCGCCGCAAGTTATCTACCAATTCATTCTCTCTCACCAATCATGCATCTTCATATATCTAGTTGTGTTGGGGGAAGAGGCCAAACAGCGAGGTCATCGGTCTCATCGGATTGGGGAAGGACGGGGAAGGAAATCGGCCGTGCCCTTTCAAAGGATCCATCCCGGCATTTGCCTGGAGCGATTTAGGGAAATCACGGAAAACCTATATCAGGATTGCCGGACGCGGGATTGAACCGTCGTCCTCCCGAATGCGAGTCCAGTGTGCTAAGCACTGCGCCACCCAGCTCGGTTCATATAACTAGTGTCCGCCCCGATAGCTAAATGGTCAGCGTGACGGACTGCCTTCCTAACGGTCCCAGGTTCGATTCCCTACTGAGACAGGGAATTTCTCTGCTCAGGGACTGGGTGCTGTGTTGTCTTCATCATCATATCATCTCCATCCGGCGCGCAGGTCGCCCAATGTGGCGTCGAATGTAATAAGACCTGCACCAAGGCGGCCGGACCTGCCCCTAAGGGGCCTCCCGGCTATTGACACCAAACGCTCATTTCATTTCCATGTATCTAGTCGTTTTGGATATGAAGAGAGTGTTGGAGTTATACGTTTATCGACCGACGCAGAGAATGACATCGTCTGGCAAAGCATCTGCAACAGTGTTATATACAATTATATCTGCTTTTAAATACGGTTATCATGTAAAAGCTAATACAGGACAGTGAGTACCGCACAGAGCTAAAGCGTTAAATCTGCAAACTAACAAGTATATCTCCTAGGAATTTTTTTTTCTTTTAACTATCTTCACAGCCAGTCGAGACTACTTCATTTTTAGTCCTTTTGTGCCATAAAAGAAATATACTTCGTAATGGTATAACGTCAGCGATAACGTCAGTATAAAGCTTTTCCAGTAGTAAACGTATCAACTGTCATAATTATTTAACCAGAATAATCAGCATGGAGCACGTTTGATAGTTCTTGTGACCATTTGGCTACGGCTTATTAAAAAAAACCTTTTCTGCATTTCTACGTATGAAAGCTTTTCATTTTCCACAGAATGAAGTTAATCTCAAGGAATTATTAATTAGTAACTCCGAGAAAGGTTTCAAAAAAGTTGGGGAAATTAAATACGTCTTAAATATAAGGACATAGTGATTCCTGAAACTGACTACACAGCACATCAGAATTCTCTCAGTGCGCATTTTCTTACCAAAGGAAAAATTGCAAGTAGAATGTAGATTTAGTCTAATATCCTAATTTCCTACCATATATTTTGTCTCAGTCTCTGTAGAATATAAACTCGTTTTAAAAATGAAAGCACAATATTTTGTTAATCCTGGCACAGTATCTTACATTTTAACTGCAGCGCGATAAAGCAAAAGAATAGTGTTTTGTTTGTTCATAATGGTCCACATATACCGGACACAGGAGAGTGTCCTTTCCGAATGGTTGTTGGCAAATAATTCAGATTAACGGCCCAGTGACAAACTACGCTTGTTACGGCCGAAATCTACCCCTTGTGAATATAATTTTCACGTGGATACACAAAGCAGAATACATGCGCCCTCGAAAGTGGTCTATTACTCAAACTGCTCGCGGAAGCAATAAGGCATTAACAACCAACGGATTACAAGTTTACTCTGTAGCAGTGGTAATCGTACCGGGCTGCCCTTATTGGCTTGCCTTAACGATGGTGCCCATACAGCTTTGTCACAAAGCTATTTATGTACCTGTAAAAAAACAAGAGAAAACTTTTGCCGGGATCTATTATGCTGACTGAGTCTTCAGCCCTCTTGTCGGCAAATAGGAAAAAAGACCCATAGAAAATTACAGAAGTGTTCTTATTGTTAACTTCTCCCTCTCTCAAGTTGCAGATATCTAGTTAATGTTAGTTCATCCTCTTAAAATGAGTTATCTGTACATTGTGACTCGCCAGTATCAGAAACACCAAGATAATCAGTCTTTCCCATACATAAATGGAGTTTATGATACCAGTCTAGGCAGTGCGACGGAATTTTTGAGGCGTGTTCATTTCCGTTTTTCTTGTTTTTCTTTAACTGACGTAATCTCTGTTACTTGAAACATGTAAATTGTCTGTACGTAAGTGCTGTACCCGCAATATTCGGTTGTACGAGCGCTACGTGAGTAGATATTCATATCCGTGTACAAGCATAGGAATTAACAGTTAGAGGAAGATAAATTAATATACGGAAAGAAACAGAGGGTCGCGCGAGTTTTTATGAACATCGAGCGAGTTAAAATCAGGATTTGAACGACACAATTAATAACAATAAAAGTTGAGAAGGGAACAAGAGATGTCTAGTGAATAAATTTGTTAAGATTCTGCGAACTATTTGTGAAGATATGGGAGCTGATGTGTGAGCTGCAATTGGCGGTTACATGTATTATTTTCCTATGTACAGTGAGGAATCATTGATTAGTAAATAGCAACTTTGAGGCACCAAGTCTAGTTGCTTAAAGTGTCCTTTATGTTTAAAAATAGATTTTTATTATTTTATTCTGGGTGTTGTAATCAAACACTGAAAATCGGAAAATGTGAGTTAAATCCACCTTGATATTCCTTCGTATGCTCATCCGAATTTGTTCCCGTTTTTCGGAAAAGTTGTTTGATTCAAGGCAATTTGTCGCCACAATGAAGTACAATCAACAGAGTGGTCACACTATCGTAATAAAATCAGTGTAGACAGAGACTGGAGTGTCACTCGCTGTCTTCACATGTCACGAGAAAAGAGAGACTTTTTCATATATCTTTGAGCATAGAAAAAACCTGACAGCAAAAGTAAACAATATAAACAGTCACGTGAACATTATAGAAATGAAAATAAAGTTCACTACACTTACGTATAAGTAGTAACAGCAAAATGCCTTAGACGTGCAGTCGCAGCTGATATTTCTTTCTTATTTTCCTGAAACCCAGACGTTTAAAAAGTAACTTAGTTTATTACTAAATCTTGTAGCCAATAATACGTTAAAATTTTGGAATAGTTGTAAAGTAATTAGCGACGCAGAATGTTACAATTTTAGACAGTATACATTATAATTCTGTAAGACTTCATAGATGTCGATGTTGTGTAGTTGAAGATTTATATAATATGTGTGTCGTGATAGTAGTTTTCCTACCGAATTAAAGAAACATATCGTGAGAACATACCAATGCATTTATAGCAGCAGTTACCATTGATATCTAGAACACCACCAACATCTATTTACAGACTTTTGGAAATCCACTCCTCGCAAACACAGGAATATAATTTTTAACAGAACGCAAGGAACGCCAGGTTTTGGGAAGTGCCTTAGGATCTACATGTCGCAGCTGCTACAGCACCACGTGGTTCGAACGTGCACGCGTCTTCAAATTCTCCGTCGTTTCCCTAAGTAGCTACCCGGATGTTTCCTATTGAAGGATGACAAACAATTCCCTTCCCCATACTGAGCTTGTGCTCCGTCTCTAATAATTGGGTCATTTTGTATGTGGGAAATGTCATGCCTTCTAAAAACAAATACGTTTAATAATGAGGTCATTTTGTACTGCGGGAGATATCATGCCTTCGAAAACAAAAGTGACAAGTACCTTATCATGTAAGAGAAAGATTTATTAATATGACGATACAAACTCAGGAGGATACAGTTCGAAAGCTATCTGTTATACACTTCTTTCGTACTATATATCATACGTATATTGATAAGCACTTACATGTCATTTTCATTCAGTTTTATTATTCTTTGCGAAAAAAGTGAATGATCTGGCTTCAGCAAAGAGATTACTTTATTTTTCAATGCAATTTTATGCGAGTGAGGTAAGTGGGTGTTGCTGTGGACCTTCAGCGTACATGTTAATGGTGATGGAGGCGTCGTTTCTTGTCTACCATGCAATCTTATTTCAGTTTATTAAGTGTTGGGAGATACCGTCTACCAGTCAATGAGCAATTACATAACATTTGCAAGTGTTAGGAGGTAAAAGTTGGTCAGATAGGATTGTTCTTCACTTACAAGGCAGTTTTGTTTTAAAAAGGGCAATGTTTCACTACATTAAAACTCAGGTTATAGTACGATATCAGCTATTAGTTTAATGCTGTTTCAATTTATAGTGCTAGGATACTGTCCCCCCGCGAACTTTCTGATATCTAATTTCCGTTGTTTTGTGCATAATCTGTCAGTAGTAGGGTCAATGTGTCTGATGCTATTAGCATTACTCTTTCAACAAGCAGTGAAATTTTTCTTGGCGTGGTTTAAGTGTAGCTTTCAGTATTTCTGGAGGTTCCGTAACGTGATATCTTCAATTTGGTATAAATTTTGTTCTGAAAGTTTAAGAATTAATACATGTTTTCGTGCATCCATTTGGTATACTGATGTTGAATACGAGAGACGCATTTTTGAAAATGGTGTTGAAATTTTGCAAAGTTCTTTGACAATTTATTTTCTCCATAAGAGTGATATTATTTACTTTGAGTAGCTTACATTATCAATGGATTCAATCATTAGATATTGGGTTTTATTTCCAGGATACTGAGGTGAAAAAATTTGACTTTCCGCTTGTTAATAGGTTTGTAAAATATGTTAGCACAATGTTATGCAATCAGGCCATATTAGTAATGAAACTATTATCAGATGAGGTGATACATATTCATTTCATGTTTCTCTGTATTGAATTATTGAAACAGAGCAGTTTCCATAGAGTTTATATTTGTGATATCTGGCATGGTGAATCGGATACAAATCTAAATTTTATATACATTTGGTGGGTAAGTCAGTTTTCGGAACAATGAAGTTTCCTGTTGGATGCGAATGCCTTTGTGCAGGTGAAATGAAAGTAGCGCTGAATAACTTGGTGAATTTTTGAATGTTTGTCAGTAATAATCTATGATTATGTATGAATTCTCAGACTGATTCATTGTGATTCTGTAGCATGTTTCATTTCCTTTAAAGATTTTTATCGATAGTTGTGTTACATTTTCTACCTGTCTGTTGTGTGTATGAATTGGATTTTGCTTTGTGTTGTTACTTTACATTCAACTCCGCCATAGCAAGTCCCAAGACTGGTTAAGAAAGGAAGAGGGTCAGGAGTAACCTCTTTAAAAAACCTTGGTTTACCTGGCTCTGGTGATATTATCTTGTGAGGGTTACTTACCAGGGTTAAAGCGAACACTGAAACGATCGACAACGCAATATGGGACCATGCACTCCCTATAATGACTTTGAGAGTGAAAGCAACAACCCTCTCTATTGGGTTTTATTTAACAGAGAGGAAAAGGGGAGGTAGATACTTGTCCTAGTTGACCTTCTACTTAGGAGATTTTCCACATATTTAAAACCCAATCCTCTAGAGTTGGGGCTGGTTACACATCCTTTTAAAGACATTAAGAAAACACCACTAATACGTCTCTAGGGAACAAGACATATAGTGATCAAAGAGGACGTCAAGGCCTTTATAAAGGAAAACGAGTTACTGTTGAAGACATATTACGTGTAGTTCCTTGGACCATAAGAGGAGGTTTTAATACAAAGGAATTAGGGCTTACAGAAAATGTGAAACAACAAATATAAACGTCGCTGTAATAATGGAAACAAAGATGAAACCTAGATGAACAAAATATTTAAATAATTACTCATTAGTGTAAAATGGATTCGAAGAAACCCAACGAGCAGTGAGTGGAGCATTCTCACAGATGGAAAATGGAATAGAAAGATTTTTATGACTTGGTGTCGGAAGAGATAGTAATTACGATATTCAGAATTGACAGAGGACATTTATGTGTCATAAGAGTGTATGCACCTGAAGTAGGGAAAAATGAAGATTCTGAAATATTCTATGAAGAGCTACAGAAACAAGTAAATAAATATAATCAAACTGATCATTTGTTATTATTACAAGGCTTAAATGCAAGAATTGGAAAGTTACCAACAGCGGATGCAGTAGGCGTATTCGGTGCAATAACTTTAAATGAAAATTGGAGGACATTAAGAGATTCTCCTAGGTTTAATCAGCTAACAATTACGAACATCTTCGACAGGAAGAAAGACATAAGTAAACACACATGGAACACAAGAGATTCACGCTCAGTAATTAACTATGGAATATATAATAAAAAATAAATAAGCTTCAAGACTCGAGATAATCATGCATTTAGAGGTAATTGTCATAGCGGCATCTTATTAGTGGGTGGGCTCTCACAACCGACACGCAAGATGGGGTTACCAACCCCGTTTCAGAAGTGCGGGGAGCAAAATTGCCAGTGGAAGAAACAATAAGAAAGTGTGTTCAAATTGATAGTTGTTTCTTTCCTCCCGACAGCAGGACACTACAGCTATGATAGAGGCTAATCGAAATATCCACGGGTATGCTGCCGGTCTATAGTGTCCCACGGGCACAATATTTCGGCGATCAAACATGTCGCCATCATCAGGTGAACTGACGGACTGAGCTCCTATGAACGTGCCGGCACGGAGATCCGTACGCTATGGCTGCTCAGAGGGAACTCCTCTGAGCAGCCATAGCGTACGGATCTCCGTGCCGGCACGTTCATAGGAGCTCAGTCCGTCAGTTCACCTGATGATGGCGACATGTTTGATCGCCGAAATATTGTGCCCGTTGGACACTATAGACCGGCAGCATACCCGTGGATATTTTGATTGTCAAATACGCCGGGAGAAACTCAAGAATCACATGATAGAGGCTATTTTCCTAGTCAATTGAAATGGCGGATTATGGAAAGATACAGTAAAAAAATGTAATGAAAACCAAGACCCAAAACTTAAAATATGATGTTCGTATTTTGCTGAAAGGAACCGTAAGGAAATAATATCAACAAAAATTTACACATGAATTGCAATTGGCTGCGAGTAAAGACATATATCAAGAAGAAGGGAAAGACTGAAATCAGCAATATTGAAAATACCAAATGAGGTACTAAGAAAACGTGAAGTATTAAGCCGAAAAAGAGGTCTGAAATTGTGGAATATACAAATAGCCAACAATAGAACTGAAATACAGGTATAGCCAACAATATTGAATAAAATGCAAATTCTAATAATGCTTTCTTACAAACTGAGACAGATGAAGGCTGCAAAATATGTAAACAGAAAATAAATATGAACTTCCAGCATGCTGGAATAATTGCAGTTCAGTGTATTCTGTAAATCACTAGAACGAAAAACATTCCAAAGTTGCCAATTGCACTTTTTTTATTTTTGCGATTAGTTTTGAGCTGGGACCCAGTTTCAAATCATCATGTCACATACTCAAATGGTATTTTCAAAAATACAAAAACCGTGTCAAAAATATGTATATATTGCGTGGTGCAAATGAACAGTTACAGATAAAAATACCATTTTGGCTGTCTGCCATGATGATGTGGAAAAGGTTCCATCCCTGTACTGAGAAAAGCGGTGAAACAAATAATTAGTAAAAAATGTACCATCGTGATTGATGGCAAAGATTCTTGTTAATATTGAACATGACATTGATAGATGACACAATATAGCATTAAAATTTTTGATACATATAAATAAAACCGTGAAAGGTACAGAAAACCTTAACATAATAACAGAAAATTAATGGATACACCATTACAGATATTAATGTTATAATGAAAGCAGTTTCCTGCATTGTCAGATATGGAGGAATCATTTTAGACTATTGGTTCTTTCATTATTTAAATATGTGTTGGCAGAACTGTTCCGTATGTGAGGAATGCAACGCAGCTACAGTTATTTTTGTTTCTAGCTCTTGGATGCATGAGTGGCTGGACTTGGACAAATGCGCAGTAGATGTTTATGCAACCCCTACCTTATAAGAATTACAAAATGCTAATATAAAAAGGAAAATTTTCAAAGGCCGGTGGCACCAATTGAATAAGAAAACATTTTTATGAGATTGTGACCTTTGCGTAGTATAATATTATAAATTTCGTAAGTGTTTCCCTGAGATTGGAAAGGTAACTCCTATTTTACTGACCCCGCAACAGACGATTTGCTGATTAAAAATAACATTCTTCACTGATAATTTCACTGTGTTCCTTTCATACACTTTTTTGCATCTGCTGAAAGTTTAACCAGTTTTTCTGTCTGATCTACGTGGGCGCATGAACAATCTTCTCTTTACTGATGTTCCAGTTTCTGCAATCTTCATCTGTTGGCTAACCATGCCGTCGCTCGCAGAAGTTTCTTTTCGAGGTGTGAGTTGTTGATTCCAAATATCCAGTTCAGAAAAATTCTCCTTTCATCATATCTTCATCCCGTTTATGGTGAATGCTGTTGTAAAAGTAACTGCAAAGCATTTGTTGCTATTACACCTTCTTCATTGAACCTTTTACGTGAATGGAAGTGCCTTCTGGTCAAGAGAATCGACTCGTGATTTACATTCATTATAGAACAACACTCACTTGCTTTTGCGTGCTTTAACTACAGTGGCGCAGTGGTGCAGAGACCTCAACACATATCACACTTTTGTTGTGTTTTGCCACATAACATGCTATTGTCAAATTGTTTTCCAAACCAAAATGATGATGGTAAAATTTCTTAAGACATGGAAACCTTCAGTTCTAGTGGTATTTTCTTTTTGTCTTGTTACACTACTGAACCGGGCACGGCTCTAATTTATCCCATTTACTTTTTGTCATCTTCTATTATGGTACTGCCGCCTCGTTTTCTCATTCCATTTACTGGCGTCACTAACTTCCTGCCTTACTTGCCCGTGAGCGGCAGCAGCAGCGCTCATCGATAAGTGCACTGTCGTACTATCACTAGAGCGACCGATAGTATTTCCTGGTCGTCGTGTGTCTGGTAGTGCGTTCGGGACGGACCAGCATTGCAGTCGGGAAGGAGCAGCAGTGAAGTCAGGGACTCACCGAGCGCTGGCGACGCACATGAACTGTCCGGCGGAGGTAGACTGGAGCGGGACGACCGTCGGTTGGTCGTTGGGTTGGTTGTCTCATCGGCCGACGTCTATTTGGTCCTGTCACCGTTTCTGGGCGTGGAGCAGCGAGGAAATCTCCGCCGCGCGGAGTTTGGCCGTGGCTGGCGGCGTCCACGCGCGGTCGATGTGTGTGGTGGTGTTCGCATTGCTACTAAGTCCGTGGATCACCGATCCGGCACGCAAAAGTTGAGTTTTGACTTACTCTACCAGCTAGTCACGACTGTTCACATTGTGTCGTTTGGATTTCGTTGTCGGCTGTTGGAACATCCCTGCGAGCAACAAGTTGGCAAATTTTAGTCACCTTCGGCTACAGTTTAACTGTACTTGGTTATTTTGAATTGAAGTGCACCAGCGAAATCTTCAGCCTTGTGGCCGTTAACGTTCCGGTTACCTGCCCTGGCCGTTGACGTAGCGGAAGTTGTTTTGTCGATGGGTCCGATGACTCTGTCGGTTGGGTTGTCGTCGGATGGAGAATGGTTCGGCAAACTGGCTGTCTCACCTAAGCGAGCGTTAGTGTTTGAATTCCAGGTCGACCCTCGGAAACTTCTGAGCGTCGTTGGGTGTACTGCCTTTTCTTATTTGTTCTTGGTGTTTGTATTTGTATTTCTTCTAAGCGATTTTTAAATTAAGGTTGTTTCGCCCTTAAGGCGTAAGATTGTTTTGGCCTTCGGCCTAATTTAAAGAACTGTTTTAAGTAGGGCTTTTGACCTTTTTTACATTTTTTTTAGTTTTAAGTGATTGGCCTTCAGCCGATTTTGAATTAAAGTTATTTTGCTCTTAAGGTGTCAGCTTGTTTGGACCTTCAGCCTAAATAAGGAACAGTTTTAAGGTAAGGCCTTTGGTCTTTAAACATTTATTTTGTTTTGAGGCTTAAGCGATGGGTCGTCAGCCGATTTTTAAATTAAAGTTGTTTTGCTCTTTAGGTGTCAGATTGTTTGGGCCTTCAGCCTAACTAAAGAACTGTTTTAAGATAAGGCGTTTTTGTCTTTTAAAAATTCTGTTTTTGGTTTGAGTCTTAAGTTATTCGCTTTTAGCCGATTTTAAATTAAAATGGTCTTGCCCTTAAGGCATGAGATTGTATGGCGTATTCAGCCGGTTATTAAGTTCCAGAAATTAATGCTGTGTTTTTCTTTTTTTAATTTTCTTGACCCCTTTCAAAAATTTAGACTACCTGTCCTGTCCTGTGGGTTTAGCAGGGCGTCTCAACTACCTATTACTGGAATAGGAGGAATTTTATTGGTGTGTAATTCCATTCTCATTGATCGTATTGATTTACTCTGTTGCGTTCCATGATGGCTGATGAGGAAATCAGCATATCTGTAGTCTGTACTCTGTAATTCCTCACTGTTGGATTCACTTAGGACATGCCTTCTACCTGATGAAAGAGAGCTTCATCTAGAAGGCATTCAACAATGGTTGACTGAAAATTTCAGTCACTTCTGCTAACTTCAGATGATGTTCTTATGTCTCTTTCAGGTAGTGTGGTATTCATATTCTAAATTAAACATACAAGTATGTTACATAATTGTTTCGTTAATGACACTAGACATATACTCATGTGAAATGTTTTGCCATTGAGAAATACACTTTCATTCATAAGAGTACTCAGTAACTACTTTTACCCTATTTCTGATCTCTGAGCAAAGAGTACAGCTGTCTGGAACGGAGAGTTATCAGTAACCTGCTGCTTGAACACGCTATTCATATCAATGAAAGACGCTTGTTTGTTAAGGGGTCTAGATAATTGTCATTTGTTAAACACATGTGATTAGGAAAGTCATAAAATAAATGACTTAATTTGAGGACCAAGCAATAACTCTATTTCCAAAGATAGTCAGCTGTATTTCCTAAAATTACACAGACGTCAAGTAAAGTAAACTAAGTTTTGGACATTCTTTTGAGATAATGGGAGGTTTCCAGGTCCAAAAGACCACGGTTATGCGTCAAAGTGTGATAAAAGGCGATAGGAAAGACCCAATACATTATGGAAAACAGTATCTAAATCTAATTATTAAGAACAGTATCTAAAATTTATGGGACAATTCTTAACAAAAAATTACAAAGTATCACTGATATCACTGATGCAATAATCTCAGAACAACAGTTAGACTTCGGAGAGGGATGTTCGTTTAACGATAATATATTTATAACAAGACATGTTATTGAGAAAGATAGGAATCTTGCTTAGGAATGCATTTAGCGTTTATAGATTACGGAAGTCATTGATGAGGTAGGAATATCCCTTTTGTGGAAATGATAGGAAACAGAACTTTGCTAAACACCTTGTTAATACCGCATGAAGGCTACATTTAAATAGACAAATTGTTGTGAGTTCAGGTTCGAAGACGACAGATGAAATTTGAATAAATCAGGGTGATTGACAGGGGTACAGTCCTTTACCCACTTCATTCTATAGCTCTTGAAAATGTTATTACAGTGATATAGCGTTTGTTAATGTTGACGTTGAGACTTGTCTTTAAAAAATTCAAGAAACGTCCTCGGTTTGAGAGCATGAGGGCGGGAATCGGCATTAGCGCCAAGCATTCTCATTGCGCTGCCAGTACATTTGCCGGTTTGCTTGTCTGCGTTGCGTTATAGGCCGCTAATGTCTGTTTCAGCATGTGCAACAATGAGGAGAAGTTGGATATTCTACTTTAATATGGTGAATTAAGAAGAAATGCCGTAAAAATACACAGCGGTATAGGTCTGTCTATCCGGATAGCCAATATCCAACGCGCCAGGCAATTGCAGGTATTATTAAGACAATGCGGAGAGCCTGCTTGAACGTCAATAAGATGATAAGAAAGAAAACTGTAACGGGTAGAGAACACGATGAAGCTGTTCTGGCTACGACCCTAATGAAACTGCACAGTAGTACCAGACGTATTGAAAAGGAAAGTGGAATCAACCAGATGATTGTCATTCGCATCCTGAATCTGCAGAATCATCTGTCACTATCTCAGGCACTCGAGGACCGTGATTTGGAACGTCGTACAGAATTTTGTCGGTTTTGCCCTTTGGCAAATCAGAGGCGACCCTACGCTTTTCCAGTGTGTACTCTTTTCCGATGAAGTAACGTTTAGTAATCGCGCTAATAAAGTTTTGCATGTCATGCACTACTGGACAGCCGAAAATCAACACTGTCTTCTTCATGTGTAACATAAACGGCCATGAGCGCAAACGTGTGGAGCGGTATCACAGGAAATTACATTGTGGGATCATACTTCATCTGAGGCGCTCTAAATGGACATTCGTACTCACACTTTCTTACTAACATTCTGCCGGTTCTTCTAGAAGAGGCACCACTCGATATTCGAAGTGTGTGCTGCTACAGCACGACGGTTGTCCAGTTAACTTGTCCCGCTTTGGAACGCACGTACTGAATGAGAACTGTCCTCGTCGTTGGATAGGATGAAATTCTCTTGTCAAATAGCCTGCAAGGTCACCGAATTGACTCCTCTTGATTTCTTTTTTTGGGGAGCAGTCAAACAAGCAGTCAATGACGAAGCCTCACCTACGCCAGATGATATGTGTCATCGAATAGACAGTGCATTCTCTACCATGTCATCCACTGCAGTTACATCTGTTCATCGTTCTATCGAACTGCGTTTGCAAATGTGCCTTTCTGTGCATGGCCAACAGTTTGATCACTGCTTAAATGAAGGAAAAAATTATGTTTCTGAAGATAAAATTTATTTTATATGATTTGGGTGGTTACCAAATCATTGTTCATAAATTGTTTATTTCATTAACGTGTGCACGATACTGTGAAACGTCCCCTTTGAACAATTATACATGACTGTGCTTAAACTGACACACAATATTTTTTTTAGCGCAACGCAATCTGACCTTCAATAATCCCTACAAAAGAATGGCCCTGACTAACATTAACCTATACCTTTCACAAATCACTTACCTCACAAAAATCTTCGTTGCTCGAACTACTGCAATACAGCGGGCGCCACTACTGCCAGCTAAATAAAAGATTCAAACTACGGAAGGCACTAACTACTGATAGGCATAGTTAGCAAATGAAAAATTTTAATAAAGAACAAACCATGTATTTACCTTAATAGTGTTGAAAAATCATAATATACATAGCAGTTCATGACATCCAGTCTTACAAATTTCAAAACTCCGCCATTTCTCTCCCCACATCCACCACTGCTGGCGGCTCACCTCCAACTGCGCAACGCTACGCGCTGTTAACATCCAGCTGCCCAACACTACAATGGCAGAGAACAATGCAAACTAGCCACAGACTGCACACAGCACAGCCAGTGATTTTCATACAGAGCGCTAAGAAAACCTAAACACCCTACTTACATAGCCCCCATGCTCCCCACAAAAAATTTTAGAAATTGTTTTGGGCAGTGTTGCAATACAGCGAGCGCCACAACTGCCAGCTAAATAAAAGATTCAAACTACGGAAGGCACTAACTACTGATAGGCATAGTTAGCAAATGTAAGATTTTAATAGTCAACAAACAATGTATTTACCTTAATAGTGTTGAAAAATCATAATATACATAGCAGTTCATGACATCCAGTCTTACAAATTTCAAAACTCCGCCATTTCTCTCCCCACATCCACCACTGCTGGCGGCTCACCTCCAACTGCGCAACGCTACGCGCTGTTAACATCCAGCTGCCCAACACTACAATGGCAGAGAACAATGCAAACTAGCCACAGACTGCACACAGCACAGCCAGTGATTTTCATACAGAGCGCTAAGAAAACCTAAACAGCCTACTTACAACTGCTCTGTAATGTCAAATGAGTCGACAGCGTGTATTGAACGTAGGTGGTAACAGACTCATTACGCACTTTCGTTCAACATTAAACATGTATTTTACCTCCAACAAAAACACAGCCCCCTAAAGGAACCAGCATACCATTAGAAACTCTGTTATATGCTGTTGACGAGATAATTACAAAGGAAACATAAAGTTGATTACGAAGAACGGTAAATAGATTGAACCAAAAGGCGAAACATCCCAACTTAACTTCAAGGGACACTCCAAAAGAAATGCACTATATTTTTGTAAAAATACAGTTTCCATTTTACTTTTGTGAAAGTTTTACAGTGTGTAGATACATCCTCGCCGCTTGTTTTTAAACTTAGTTCAACCTGTTCCCGTGAGTGGCGCCGTCACAGCATGTCTTCAAGATGGCTGCTACACTTGACGTTCGTCAGAAGCAACGTGCTATCATAGAATTCCTGTGCTGTGAAGGCGAGACAGAGGGAAACATCCACAAAAGGTTGAAAAGGTGTATGGAGATGTTGCTGTCGATCGCAGTACAATTAGTCGGTGGGCAAGCACGTTACGTGATGAAAGTGCCCACGGAAATATTGAGGATTGTCTTCGCAGCTGCAGGCCTCATACTGCACACACTCCAGATAGTGTGCAGAGAGTTAACGAATTGGTGACTGCTGGCAGACGCATCACAGTGAACGAATTGTCACGCTACATTGGGATAGAGGAAGGAAGTGTTTGCAGAATACTGAAAGTGTTGGGGTTAAAAAAGATTTGTGCCAGGTGGGTTCCCAGGATGTCCACAGTGGCTCACAAAGAAACAAGAAAAACGGTATGCGGCGAACTTTTGGAACAGTATGAGAATGGTGGACATAAATTTCTTGGAAGAATTGTGACAGGCGATGAAACATGGCTACATCATTTTTCACCAGAGATGAAGAGGCAATCAATGGAGTAGTATCATGAAAATTCACCCATCAAAAAAAAAAAAAAAAAAAAAAAAAAAAAAAAAAAAAAAAAAAAATTTAAAACCACACCTTCTGCTGGAAAAGTTATGGGTACGGTGTTTTTCGATTCCGAAGGACTCTTGCTTGTGGACATCACGCCAAGTGGAACCACCATAAATTCTGATGCATGTGACGACACTTCAAGCTCGAATGAGTCGTGTTCGACCACATTGGCAAAAACAGGATGTTTTGCTGTTGCACTACAATGAAAATTCTACATGTCAGTCAAAAAACCATGGAAGCGATCAAAAAAATCGGATGGACACCACTGAAACACCCGCCTGACAATTCTGACCTGGCTCCATGTGACAATCATCTCTTTGGGAAACTGAAAGACTCTCTTCGTGGAACAAGGTTTGAAGATTATGACTCCCTTGTGCACGCTGCCAAACAGTGGTTTCAACAGGTTTGTCCAGAACTTTACCATGCGGGTATACAGGCGCTGCCTCCAAAATGGCGTAAGGCAGTTGAGAGGGATGGAAATTATGTGGAGAAATGAAAATATTGTTCCTAAAGGATGTATCTACACACTGTAAAACTTTCAAACATGTAGAATAAAAGATGGATTTAAAAAAAAAAAAACGGTGTGCATTTCTTTTGGAGTGACCTCGTAGGTCTGTAATTAGGAACAAGACAATGGCCGGTCGGGTCAAAAATAGTAATAAATGAAAAAAAATTTAAGTATAAGAATTAAATTATTCAGGATATGGTATAGATTAACTATGGCAAAGACGTCGAAAAGGATATTAACAAATATCAATCTACCTGCGGAACAAATCGAAGAAGTTTGAGAAAGAAAACCAAAAAAGGAAATTCTATTAGGTTAAGACTGGACCTACTCTTGTGTATGGTTCCGAATCCTGGAAAGTAAAAGTCACAAATAGTCAAAGAAAGATAATGAATTATTGGCCAACTGGAAAGAAAGAACTAGAGGAGTTCGCTGTTGACAATGCAACCATAATCGGTTTTTTACATTTCATTTTGTGCTATCATAGAACGTGTAAGAGACTGATGGATTAATGCTAGAGACCGAAGCAATTGGCTACAACAACCAATCCTCGGCAGGAGATGATGATGATACTATACTGGTCATTAAAATTTCTACACCATGAAAATGACGTGCTACAGAAGCGAAATTTAACCGACAGGAAGAAGATGCCGTGATATGCAAATGATTAGCTTTTCAGAGCATTCACACACGGTTGGCGCCGGTGGCGACACCTACAACGTGCTGACATGAGGAAAGTTTCCAACCGATTTCTCATACACAAATAGCAGTTGACCGGCGTTCCGTGATGAAACGTTGTTGTGATGCCTCGTGTAAGGAGGAGAAATGCGTACCACCACGTTTTCGACTTTGATAAAGGTCAGATTGTAGCCTATCGCGATTGTGGTTTATCGTATCGCGACATGGCTGCTCGAGTTGGTCTAGATCCAATGACTGTTAGCAGAATATGGAATCGGTGGGTTCAGGAGGGTAATACGGAACTCCGTGCTCATATCACTAGCATTCGAGACGACAGGCATATTATCCGCGTCGTGCAGTGACGTCTCGATCCCTGATTCAACAGATGGGGACGTTTGCAAGACACGCAAGACATCAACCATCTGCACGAATAGTTCGACGACGTTTGCATCAGCATGGAATATCAGGTCGGAGAGCATGGCTGCGGTTACCCATGACGCTGCATCACAGACAGGAGCGCCTGCGATTGTGAACTCAACGACATGCCTGGGTTCACGAATGGCAAAACGTCATTTTTTCGGGTTAATTCAGGTTCTGTTTACAGCATCATGATAGTCGCATCCATGTTTGGCGACATCGCGGTGAATGGACATTCGACGCGTGTATTCGTCATCGCCATACTGGCGTATCACTCGGCATGATGGTATGGGGTGCGATTGGTTACACGTCTCGGTCACCTCTTGTTCGCACTGACGGCACTTTGAACAGTGGGCGTTACATTTCAGATGTGTTACGACCCGTGGCTCTACGCTTCATTCGATCCCTGCGAAACCCTACATTTCTGCAGGATATTGCACGACCACATATTGCAGGTCCTGTACGGGCCTTTCTGGATGCAGAAAATGTTCGACTGCTGCCCTGGCCAGCACATTCTCCAGATCTCTCACCAATTGAAAACGTCCCGTAAATGGTACCCAAGCAACTGGCTCGTCACAATACGCCAGTCACTACTATTGATGAACTGTGGTATCGCGTTGAAGCTGGGTGGGCAGCTGTACGTATACACACCATCCAAGCTCTGTTTGACTCAATGCCCAGGCGTATCAAGGCCGTTATTACGGCCGGAGGTGGTTGTTCTGGGTACTGATTTCTCAGGATCTATGCACCCAAACTGCGTGAAAATGTAATCACATGTCAGTTCTAGTATAATATATTTGTCCAATGAATACCCGTTTATCATCTGCATTTCTTCTTAGTGTGGCAGTTTTAAAGGCCAGTAGTGTAATTGGCAAATACGTGATGTAACCGGAACTATGGACGAGACTGTACCATAGGAACCTGTAGTGGATGTTAAATTTGTGTGTAGCTTTACTTCATTACTTGAGGTAAAGGGATACTGCTGTAAAAATTATGCACATAACCATGTAGAATCTACGTCTGGGAATTTAATTTTTATTTAAATGGAACTGCTTCTATACTACTCATTATTCTTGTGGTTATGCAGTGTGTGTGCAAGCAACAGTTGGTCTGACTCTGTTGGAAGTTCCTATTTCGCTTCTTGCGGGTTAGTGCAACAGTTTCTCCGGGAGACTGGATTAGCAGACGATATTTTGAAAGTCAGGATTACATATTTCGCAGTGAGAAGAATTGATAGCAGATTACAGAATGTGACCGATCCCATCTAGCCCTGGTAATTTACTATAGTAAACCAAGTACAATTAGTTTCGCATTTTACCGTGAAATGTAATTTCGTGGCACGATTGTCTTTCATCCTGACCACTAGCTGTGGCAGCGAGTCTCTAGTTCTCATTGATGGTGCGTTTGTCGGCGTTTAAGCCGCAGCAGTGCAGCTTCGAGGTTAGGTGTGGCTGGGATAAATAGAATAGGTTACCTGCACCGAGTAGCAACGGCTTCACCTGGAGGCAAGATCTGTCACAGTGGGAAAGGTGGGCGCCTGTGGCTCGTGATTGCGGCAAAGAACTGGCACAGTGGCCGAGGTTCTCCCGGCAGGCTGAGTATAGATCTTATGGACAGCAGTCAGGGACATGCAGAAACTACAACTTCAGTCACTGCCGAAAGCCACAGTGGATAACAACGGATAAGTCATAAGTCGGTGCAAGTCATGCTACGGAGCACTTTCAAGACTTGTTTTGTGTGTACCATGATGTGTTGAAGTCGTCGACATGACCACAGTTGGACCAAACTAGAGACATGGTCAACAGCAACTGAGATGGAAGTTTCTTCCAGCAACGTGGTGATGCGTAGAGCAGAGCAGCCTATAGAGTCATAACACTCAATGCATGGAGTGGCCTAGCTGTTGACGACATCGCCTACCTGGAGGCCAGTGGATAGTGACTACAACAACCATAGCCGGAGTTACAGGATAGTCGCAGTGTACAGTGGACTAGGACTGTGCTTGGTTGCTTACAGCGATTGGTAGGCAGCAGACCTATGCCAGGCTAATGTTATTGTATGTGGAGCTCTGAGCACAATGAAGGAAACCAGTGGATGGTGTGTGTGTTTCAGAGTGAAACATTTGCTGCAAGAAATAATAGTACACTGTGCAGCTTTGAAGTTGCAAGAGTGTGTGCTTTGTATTGTGCTTTATTTTCACAGTAAGGGTATGTGCAGTAGTGAATATGACACAATTCTCTATTGTGTTTTGTAATCACGTATTCACATATTGTACACTAGATAGCAAAAGAAGTGGACTACAGCTCAATGCAACCAACGTAACGTAGGTAGCTCGAGCTCCCCCTGCAGGAAGTAGTGCTCGGAATGTCTATTTCCATTATCTTGTATGTAAATAGCAGGTGTTTACCATGGTGCTTTTGGTACTCCTTAGACAGAGACAACCCTGTTATCTGTGGTGTAATATGGGTTGCCGGTCCTCAGGGGCTCCCTTGACCCAGGCATAACACCAACCATATGGCGGTCTCAGGTGTTCGATTGGATTTGTAATTTCCTGTGTTTTAAAGGTCAAGGATCCCCGTAACTGACAGGATGTCACCTAGTGAAATGGAAATGATAAATATGATTCCGCAAGCAAAGGGATGTAGACCTTCTCCTGTTTCTAATATATATATATATATATATATATAGCAGAAAACCAGAACAATTTTCTAAGATTTGTGGCAGGTAATGTTGCCGCCTAGTAAACTACTTAGCAGAGCAAAGGGAATTGCAAAATAATGTTGAAAATATGTCTTCATGGTGCAAAACATGATAATTGATCCTAAAAAGTAAAATGTGTACGCTCTCCACCTGAATACCAAAACAATTTCGTTAAAGTTCGCTTACATGACAAATCATCCACGAACAACTTAAACGGGAATCATGGTATGGAAAATATTCTGCGGGAACAAACACAAAGACCCCGTTTTCTTCGTATAGTAAGTAGAAGATGCTACAAAACAATCAAAGTGAGTGTCTACGACACCTACGTCATTCTTGTCCATCGTTTTCGTGAGTATTCCTGCACGGCATAGCACCCCTACAAGCTAGGAGTGACAGAAGACATCGAAGTTCAAGGAAGGGCAGCTTGTTTTGTATTGTCATGAAATAGTGGGGAGGGGGGGTCGTTTCACGGATATGGTAAACGAGTTAGAATGGAAATCTACGAAACATAGTCCTTTTACATTTGGCGAAGTATTATCTAAATTACAATCGCCAATCTCCCACTGATGAATGTCCAGTAATTTTTCTACCCCGTTATACGCAGGAAAGATGACGTTTGTGACAAGAGACATCAGTACTTGCATTGTAAGGTTTAGTTTTTCATCATTTGCACGCCCATTTTGAGAGTGGAACGGTAGAAAAACAATGTGACAGTTGTTCACAGAACACTGTTGCCCAGCACTTAATTGTTTTACAGAGTGTTCATGTAGATGTGGATGCAGATGTCGGGGGAAGGTTAACAGGAAGGAGGGAGAGATCTAGGAATGGCTAGCAGTGCACAAATACAAAATAATGTAGTGGAAAGCTTGCAAGGAATTCGTTACTTTGATGTACGCCACAGTTCGTTTTATCTTAGGACAGAGGGAAAGGAAAGGAATGTTTTTAGAAGCAAGAGTGGGGTACATGTAAGGGAATGTAAACGGAAATGGTTTCATTGGTTTTAAGGGGAATGATAGAGGACAGCAAAGGAAGCAGAAATTAAACTAGAACGTATACTTTTAATGGAAACTCCTAGATTTATTTATAATATTTTGGGAGAATGGAGTAGAAGGGCAGTTGAGGTGATAATGCTTGAGAGGCGAGAGAGAGAGAGAAAGAGAGAGAGAGAGAGAGAGAGAGAGAGAGAGAGAGAGAGAACGGATGAGAAATTGGCAGTGAATAAATGTAAGACCAAATCGTTTGCAGAAATTTTGGAGGACCGACGGTGTGTTAATGGTTGGAGGGGAAGAGATGGATTTACTTGAAATAACACAATTTTTAAAGCATCTGTCTAAACTGATTACTTTCTAAGTACCTAGACAGGGTATAAATGAAGAAAAAATAAAATATTTACAAACTGTACATTCGAAAGGAAATAATTTCAACTAAAAATGGAACTTACCAGAAAACTAAGTAAAATTTTATTTTATCTGTTGTCAAGTGATCTTCCACTGGCTCTCAAAGAGGGAAAATGATGAAAAAGACAGTATAAAAAAACTTTCTAAGTACTCTAATACTCTATCCAGAATCCCACATTATTTGGTACTTCTATCACGCATATTGGCACGGAATCTACTAATATAAGCCATCGGCCTAACACCATCCTCTTAGACTTCAAGAACGCAGCCCCAAAGAGCGTTAGCTGTTTTTGGCTGGTTTCGAGACCAGTTCTATGTTAACCTTCTGGCGACCTCTGCCCTCGTGTTTTCCATAAGGTTAATATCAGCAGTCTGTGCCGGCCAGTCCATGACGTTGACGCCAAGCGTGGAGAGCTGCTGCTGAACGAATGCCGACTTGTGAACGGGAGAAATGTCGTCTTGCAGTGTGAAGTCAGCTTCTCCGCACAGTATTCGCACTGACATAAGCATCACATTTTGCATTATGTATGCTTACTGTTCTATGTCGAGAGTTTCTTCCATCCTGTGAAGAATTCCTGTTCTTCTCGCAGACTTACATCCCCAGAAGAAAACAGATAACCGCCACTTTTTTTCGTCCTGGCTATATATCTGCGTAGATGTGAAGTCACTTGCGACCTGTAAACGACTGTTGGACGGTAGTTATTGGTGGAAAACACGTTCTCGTCATTGAAAATGACTTTTTCCCAAGACTCGCTCAAATGGAGCTCCGAAAATGCCACCCGGTATAAACATTGTCTTCGCTGTGCTCCTGTTTCACTGCAGATTGTGGTGTGGCAGTATAGCGTTCCTCAGCCTTCGGCGAATCGTGCCACAGGAACAGGGGAGGTTGATCTCCTGCCACAACCGATTCGCTTTCAGGAAGGGATTTTCTCTGCTCTTACACATTATCACCTTGTCCTTCCTGTCTGAGATAGGAACTCTGTTGATAGTGACTCTTTCAATGTAGTTCTTCCACCACCTTGTTGCAGTGGTATGTGGAAGGCCATATCTTCTGCCACCTTCTCTGAGGGAACATTCAACTTCTTCAATAAGCGCGACGGCTCTATCTAGTGCTGATCTCTCCCGGTGAGCCATTGCAACGGATGGCCTGATGTGTTTATCTGCTTGCCACTCTTACACTGACGCTAGGAGAGGAAATAAACTTATTTAAGTCAAAACAAGCGACAGAGGCAGAGCCATGCTCTGCGCCCTGCTGGCCCTTCCTGGACTGGGAGCCTGTCGCCCCACCACCACCAGCCCGCTCGCTTCGGTCCCGCCTCAGCACCAGGGTGCAGCTGGCCAGCCACTCTTTAGGCTGCCAAGCCTGGCCTTAGCTCGAGAGTCGTGGCTAGTATGGCCCTAGGCCGAAAAGCCACGCTCACCTTTTGAAGGATCAAACGTTTCATCTTCGATACCCAAGTCTGTAGTACAAACAAATTCAGCTAGAGCTATTTTGCCATAACGTGAGCAGATAGATCTACTTTTGACGTTTCATTCAAATATCTGAGAGAATGCATGTTGGAGAATACACTCATGTTAAGGATAGACGGAAGGCAAGTGGGCTTCAAAAATTCGATTTTTAGATTTTAGCATATCTGAAATGCCTCGTCCTCTCTGCGTGAAACCATTTTTGTTTTGTATAAACACGACAAATTTTTCGTGAGATGATGGTTTTCTTTATGCTCTGTACAATCTGGGGACGGTGACAGCAAGGCTTATGACCGGATATGTGGAGAATAACCCTATCGTCCAGTAAGGGGACTGGCAAATCCAGCACCTTCCATGAAGACCCTGACATGATAAGCAAATCCAGTAGTATGTCACATATATCCGAATAAATCGTGACATTAAATTAACCAAAGTAATACGAGTAACGAGTGAGCAAATGGAATACCACAGACTAACACAAGAATGCCTAAATGCATGTCATACCTTCCCACCGTAAGACAGACGCAGTTCTGAGGGGAGAAACGAGAACAGAAGCCGAGAGCAGAACCGTGTTAAGTTAGAAGGCCCTACGATAAGGGACGGACACCCACGTCGCCAGCTAACTGTTAGGACCACCCACCCCCCAGCCCATGTTAAAAGCTAGAGCCTTAGCGTGAGACTTTTTCGCGTCTCTGTTACGTCAGGACCACCCCCCAGCCCATGTTAAAAGATAGAGCCCTCCACTAGAACAGTATAGATCTTACTATAACATTGAAAGGACCACAGCAGCTGCCAGGATGGTAAAATACCATGATTGAAGGTCGACCACATGCCTAACTAGGACAGAAAAATATCCTGCTGAAAAATTTTCTTAGTAAAAAATTTTTTTCTTAAAGTTATACATAGTCGAAAACAGTAGCTGCAGCGATAGATAGTAATAAAGTATTCAACTGATACACATCCTAGCAGAGACAACAGCATAATTAAGTTATGAATTATAGAAATTGTTAGAATTAAGTTTCCTCCCCAATGGAAGCGCACAGGTGGCGGATACATCGTTGACAAGTTGGTTCTGACCCAACAAGTAAGTGAATGGTTTGTCAAGTCGTGTGAACAAAAAGTTTATGAAACGCGTGAGATCGTATGAGCACAAGTTGACTCGAAGTAGGGCGCGTCGATTGCTTTTAAAACAGAAAATAAGAGATTCGGAAAGATTAGCAATGGCAGATCGAGACCTAGACCGAATTGAGCTAGAGACCCAGCATGAAAATGGACAGAGAATAGAGGACAGTACAACAGACAATGCAGTATCGCGAGAAATAGGACATATAACGCACCATAACGAGGATAATGTACGTCAAGGCATAGAAAACGTAAGTCAGGATACGACAGAGGAGCAGGAAAGTAGAGAGACAGTCTTTGAGGATTCTAACTTGCGTCTTGAATACGTAGAACCCATAGTACAAGTAATCAGAGCTCCCTCACCAAAGAGTACAAGGAATGCGAGCAGAAACGTGTCACAGCACAGATCAATCGGTCGCAAACCAACACTTGGGCGAACACACAGAGCGTAGGACGTCGGAAGAAAACGCAATAGGACCCACCAATCTGGCAGAATTATTACAATTAATGACGGAAACCATGACAAGACAAAATAAAGAAATTGCGAACCAAATTAAAATTCAGAATGCAGAAACGACGAACCAAATTGCAGAAATCACGAGACAAATGCGTGAGATTAAAGAAAGAAACAAAAAAATTTAGTTACACCTAAGTCATACTGAAGACGAGGCAAAAGAATCTCGAGAAGTGATACGAAACTTAATAACAAGTCACAATCAATTGAGAACAGACATTGACAAGGTACAAGCGGACGTACAAACATTGCGTAATGACATTCAGGACGAGATCAAAACATTACGTAACAACACCCAGGGAGAAGTCAAGAAACTAGAGAAGCAGATAAACCAAATTACTAGACAAGCAGCAGGTACAGCGCGTGAGGTTGTTGAAAACAGTGAGTTACACAAACGTATCACAAAAGCAGCGCTGAAAATATATGATGACCGCATAGTCAAAACAGAAGCGCAAAAGAAGCGACAATTTCAGAAATTGCGAACAGAGTTGTTGCAAACCATTGATGAGCGTAGTGAACAGGATCGAACAAGCACTGAGTCTGCAACCACATCCGTATCTGTAACAGCACCGGAAAAACAAACAATTAACGAAGGTATCATGCATTTGCGATTTCAATCACAGGCGGAAAGTAACATACATGACAATGGAAAGCCAGGTCGCGAAGAGTACAGTGCAATGCATTCAGCTACACGTTCACAACCGATGGAAGAAAATTATTGCGTACCACTCCAACGATACTACGCAAGGGTAGATGAAAGTTACAGTGGACAATATCCAATGGATCTACCACAACCGGAAAGAACCACGGGAGAAATGATCAGAAACAAAAGTGTCGAAGAATCGTGATTTTCATATGGAACTATGACGAAGTACGACAACGATCATTTCCTCACAGTCAGAAAATTTCAACACTTTCGAGAAGGAAACTCATTACATCCACGAACTTTTATTGATCAATTCCGAGTAGGATTACCAGAACACTGGACGCTAGCACACAAATTAGACTTTATATGCGCACACATGTCAGGAACAGTCGCAGAAACCATGTAGAATGTTGTAGCAACATGCCGATCGTACGAAGATTTCAGAGAGAAGTTTCTCTAACGATATTGGTCCAGCGAACCACAGAACAGAGTGAAGTACGAACTATTACAGAACCCATATTTTGAAAATTCAGGAGAGAAGAGTCCCGTGAAATATTTCGAATTAATGGCAAAGAAAAATTAATGCTTAGATGTACCATACAGTGACGGAGAGTTGATTAAATTATGCTCGATGATGCTACCATTTAAATTCCAGCAATCATTAGTAGGTCGCGGAGGCAATGACGTCGAAGCATTTAAAGGTATTCTAAGGGAACTAGAGTTCATACTTTCGGAAGATAACGCAAGAAAAAGACGAAGCGCACGTGAAAACGAAAGCAAAAAGCAGTGGAATCCACAAGACACAGTACGAAGAAACAATAATTACGAACCATGTGATAACTTGGCACCAAGAAACGACAATAGATTTCAACATGAAAACGGTTATGGATTTAGAAGAGAATATGGCAATAACTATAATTCACCCAGGAACGGACAGCTAACCGCCCATGCCAAAGAGAATGACGCACCGACCCAGGACAGTTGCAGCACCTTGAACAGAGAAGTAAATACCTTATCACGAGAAGAGAAGAAGGAAGAAACAAATCCGCAGGGACCACATGAAAATTAAGACAAGAAAATAACAATGTCGTAATGGGACGAAATTAATTGGGAGAATAATGATGAGGAAGATGAATTACCAGAGGCATGCACAACGTATGTAGGAGGAAAGGACGAAATAATGAGTATTGCAGAGCTATTTGAGATGGAAACCAGGGAAAGCGAATTCAATGAGGATAATGCGCAGTCGACAGAAGTTGAAAGTAAGTTACGAGTGGGCACACAACCTAACGTATATAATGAAGGAAGTTATGAAGCGATAATTAGAGCGTTTAGATGCGATTATGTGGAAGTAGCGACGAAGAAGGAGAAAATAAACGAGGATGAGGAAAAAGTAGAGGATGTTGAAGAAAGCGTAAATGAAGGAAGAAATAGAGAAGAGGAAATAAAAGAGAGAGAAGTAGCAGTCGAAGCTTATCCTACAGAAAGTTCGAATTCACAAGGGAAATTCCTAAATAGACTCATGTATGATTCAGTGGAGGATTCGTTGATGCAAGAAGAAGAAGAACAGAACCAACCCTTTCAAATTCAACCAGTTGTGAAGGCCATGGTAAAGCATATCCCAGTGAATATTGTAATTGATAGCGGAAGTGAACTGACTGCGATTTCAGAAAATTTATTCATGCAGTGTAATGCCAATGAGGAATTGCCAGTTCTGAAAACACGTAAGATTAATGTAAGAGGTCCTATTAGAAACAATGCTGCGGAAGTTACGAGACAAACAAGGTTAACTCTTTCGTGTCAAGATCAAAAGATCTTAGCCAACTTCGTGATTATACCTAAACTAACTGTAGATTTGATTATAGGTGCAGATTTTTTAAATGAGAGACGAGCGATAATAGATATGGGGAAAGGTAGCGCAACATTCGGGAATGTCACACTTCTCTTTGAACAAAAGCTAAAATTAGAAGATATACCAGTTATAAACAAACAATTAAGAATGACGCGAGATAAGAAGGATGAAGAATTAGAATGGTATGCACAAAAGGGGGAATCGCCTCAACTCATGTTAGAAGTCCATAAAGAAATCGACGAAAAAATTGCAAGAAGTTCAAGGTATTTTGGAACACAGCAAAAGAAAATCAGAGGGTATTTTACGAGATAAGGCAGAGGTATTTTTACCTAAGACTGGCAGTATTAAACACTTTCAGTACAAGTTTGAAGATTAATTTTATTATTGGCAAATAATCAGCACAATATTTCAAGATTATGTTGCAGATAAGATTGTCAGGAGAAAGAAGAACGAAGATAGAGGAAGGTGGGAAAAAGAAAGTAGTTTCAATAAAAACAAAAACAATAATAACACCATTAGTAACATAGATTAAGGGGAAGGGATAAAGCGTAGATAGTCTAACAGCATGAAATACTAAAATGCTATACACCACGACAATACACAAAAATAAAAAAAAGCGAATTTGAGGATTTTTGTAGAAGTTAAGACTCAAAATATCTTAGAATTGTGATATGGAAAGGGCACCGAAATTCGTAAAGCTTTTTAAGAAGGCGTAAAACAATGTAGGTACTAGACATATGTTAGATGATTATAAGTAAAACTTTTTGTAAGAACCATTGTAAAAAAACTCCAGCAAAAAACCAGATGCAACGACCCACAAGTTGCAACCAGAGAAGTATCAAGAAAGGAAAGGACGTATTTACCAAGAAACGATTCCTACGAGGCAGAAGCGTCGAGAGAAGCGAAAGGACAGTGAGACCAACATAGTGCGCTTGTAAATCTACTGTTGAAGGGACCGGTGCAGGGACTGACAAGCAAACACCGGACTTTCACCGCTCGTAAACCCCAGGACGCCCCCACACAGCGGAGCGAGCAAAAAACGGCCCAACGAGAAGACGGCTTGCGCAAGCCACCACTGGCAAAAAATATGTGTAAGAGTCACACTACCGCTATTAAACAGCACACTGATGCAAGAAACTGAAGAAAACGTCTACAAAGTAGAAATGACATGCTCAAACCATTTATCAAACTGTAACCAGGAGGAGAACTTCAAAGCGACTAGTTATCAACAAATATTTCCATATCCTGCCCAGAGAAGAACCAAGAAGGAAGTAAGAAGCAGAGAAAAAGCAGGAAGAATAGAAGTTGAAGATTCGCAAGATTGAGACCAAGAAAGAAGATGGGTGAAAAATAGACGACATACCTTCCCAAATCCCTATCCTATTGTAAACTAGTTGTCTGCGAGATATTACAACGAAAAACGACCGCTTTCAGCGACACATAACGATGACTTTCACGCATACAAAGCCAGTAAACCACGAGATTCAGCACTCACAGCTCCATTCCATTATGGGACCTCCACAACAGCAACACACACTTGCAAAGCCAACAAGGAATGACGAACAAAGCTGTACATCAAATACTTGCCCACATCCATCTCGCTCAAGTCCATCACCTTCGTGCAAAAAACATTCGCCAAACTCATGCTTAAACATTCATAGGATTGTGTGAATGTGTGAAATCAAATTATGTGATGTAAGAATTGTGCAAAAGAAACATGTGAAAAACTAAATAAGTTAAGCACACCAGACAGCTAATAAACTACAAAATCAGTCATTGACTAGGTACTAAAAATAGACTACCGATAAAAGTAAGTCATTAGTTCTGAAATGGACAGTATATAAAGAACAAAAGTAAGGCATAGTAAACACTAAAAATATTTGCCACATAATTTCTCCTCATAAAAAGAAATGAATAACTATATTTTACTTATTTTCTCCTTATAAAAACAAAGAATAAAAAACATCTTGTTGGATGTTTTCCTTTTTTTTAACATTTGTACTATTTGTTAGGATAATATCTCAATACTTGTGTATGTATATTTCCTTGTCAAAGCAATTCTTGGAAATAATTCTTATTTCTCGGTGTAACAATGTTGAAAAGATTGTCTAGAAACAAAAACATTTTACTTATACATGATATTTACAAAACGTGTTAGAAATAGATTTTACTTAATTACCAAAGTGATAAAAAAAATATATTCCTAAAAAAATCGGTGTGAGAGACTCCTCACTTTCGATAACAAACTTCCTAAAAACGAACTTCACACTTAAATAAAGAAAGAAAAAAATTAATAATAGCATAATAATATTCTTCTTTTGTCATTTTTGAGAATAATGTGGAAGAATATAAAAATATAAATTACTAATACAAACTAGCGTAGAACCAGAATAATGTGGCTGAACAGTAGGCAACAAAATTTAGATAAATGAATAAGTTTTGACTGACTTAGACAACGATTCAATCATTGCCTAAATTCAGTGCAAAAATTAAGTTCGAAGGGTGGTGATATGTAAGGTGTCAGGCAAATCAAACACCTTCCATGAAGACCCTGACATGATAAGGAAAACCCATTAGTATGTCACATAGCTCTGAATAAATCGTGAAATTAAATTAACCAAAATAATACGAGTAACGAGTGAGCAAATGGAATACCACAGACTAAATCAAGAATGCCTAAATGTATGTCATACCTTCCCACAGTAAGACAGATGCAGTTCCGAGGGGAGAAACGAGAACAGAAGCCGAGAGCAGAACCGTGATAAGTTAGAAGGCCCTACGATAAGGGATGGACACCCACGTCGCCAGCTAACCGTTAGGACCACCCCCCAGCCCATGTTAAAAGCTAGAGCCCTCCAGAAGAACAGTATAGGTCTTACGATAACACAAAAAGGGCCACCCCAGCTGCATGTTTTAGCGTGAGACTTTCTTGCGTCTCTGTTACGTCAGGACCACCCCCCCAGCCCATGTTAAGAGATAGAGCCCTCCACAAGAACTGTATAGATCTTACGATAACATTAAAAGGACCACACCAGCTGCAAGTTTTAGCGTGAGACTTTCTTGCGTCTCTGTTACGTTGTAAACTTTAAAAACATTGCCCCACTACGAAAAGTATAACGTTTCTCATTGGATAGACAGAATTTTTGTAGGCGGAGCTTAAGGTTAACATTGAGACCCTGATTGGTCAGATGAAAACACAGCCAGATAGTTTTTTTAAACCAACTTCGGTAAATTGTAGTAAGGAGAAGTCAGGGGAGAGCTGCTTCCGAGACGGCGAGTTGAGCGGACCTCAGCTGTCCGCCGCCCCCTGACGAACACTGAAAAGGTAATGAACGCACGCGATGCTGCATAACAGCGCATAAAGCTTCACTCAGAACTGCAGAAGTCTCATCTGTTACACCCCCTTTTTGCGTAATACTAGCGTCGATCGTAAATTAAAGCTCATGGTGTTCACATTTGCCACTTGAAGTAAAAATCTGAAACGCGATGATTTTTCTGCTATATAGTTATTGAGAAGCCACATCAGCCTTTGTAATTTACGACAAGTTAGATAAGTAATTAAAGATAATTGAGGGTCACAGTAGACCATTTTATAGTTTTCTCTCTTGTGAAACTTAATTTAAACCTAGATAATAGATGTGATATGGCATAGGTCATCCTTCGACCCATTGTAGAACTTGGAAACCCATTCAGGGAATATTCGTTCACATTTTTGTTGAACGCAGTTGGTTTTTACCATCCTGTATTAAAACATTTCCTTTTATCAATGTTGCAATTTATAAACGATGTTTTGTGAGTAGAATAGAATTTCCAATGGTAAACTTAACTGCTTTTTTGACGTTATTTTACCAGCTAACTAAAAATAGGAAAGCCTTGAACCCCTTCCACTAAATTTAGTTAGTATTAAGATTCATTTACAGGGAGTGCAGTGGAGCCGACGCTGAAATCATTAAGTATTTGGTTATAACGTCGCTAGTCTCACTGAACTCTCCTGAATTCTACATGTCATGTGTGGTCTGGAGTCTCCTTACCAGCAACAGGTCCCAGGTTCAAACTAGTCAATTCCCTAAAATACACGCTCAGAGTGTCGTTGCGCGAAAGTGGTAGGGAGACACGAAATAGAACAGACAGACATCACGTAGAATGTTAGAGTCCTATTGTGACAATTTCTAAATAAGAGAGCATTGGACATATCCAGAAGAGAATGGGGTCCAGGTTGAGAAAATTATTGAAAGAAAAGTCAAAAATAGAACTGGAATGTGGTAAGAACATAAGTGGTAGTGGTCGCCTGATAAATGTTGCAACAGATAGATTACAGAATTATAATGGCTTGGCCATAAGAAAAAATGTAGGGAATTTAGGAAACATGAAAAAAGCTGTGTGAGCTAATTTTTACCATAAGCTTTCCACAAATGAAAATCCAGTGCTCAGTCTTTGCCTGAATGATTCTGACACTTGGTGCAAGTAAAGAAGTGCCAGATATGACCACAAACGTTCGTTACCTGCATCAGTAATGAATTAAATGTAACTCATATTTAGAGACCTCTGTAAAGATTTCTTGTTGATGAAATGTCTTCATGGGAAAACCCAAAATTTAAATGAATGTGTGAATTCTCTCATTTGGAACCGGTTACTGAAAACTGTATTTGTTCAGTCTACAACCCTCAAATTTGGAGTTTATGATGCTATTTTATGCTTCAGTGATGGTGTAATTAGAAAACTGGATGTTCTGGAATTATTGGGCATAAAATCTACTGCAAATACTGCAAAATCCGTGGTGCAAATAGATAAAGAGATGAGCAGCACAGCAGATACTGCTAAATGAAAATGCACAAAAGAAGCCAGACAGTAAAGGAGAGCGACCAAGAGAAGAAAAGAAAATCGGTATGATTCAGATGATGGTCAGTATGGTGCAGGAAAATGTTAGTGGTAAGTTATTCTCATCAATTACTATACTAGAATTGCAATATTAAACTTTAAATGGAATTTTCTCAAAACTCCATGTTTTTATTTTCAGGTACCATTATTTGATAAACTAATGCGGTTAGAAACATGAAATTTGGTCAATTTGTACTGCAGATCGTAATAAGTTATTAGAAGTAAATTGAGAAGCACCAAACAATCAGGAACTGTTTTTTAATAATTTATTTACAAAAAAGTTAAATTTTTCTCGTGAAAGAATAATTTTTTTCCACAAAACCATAAGAGGTATTATGTTCGTTGTACTTTTAAATTGAGGCATATATGTTATGTACATACCGTAAAAGTGTCATTGTTTTATCACTTATAGTTCTTTTGAAAAGTGTACCTATTCAAAGAGTAAAATAGCATTGGCAAAACAGGGATAAAAATTGTCTTCCGTCTACCCTTTAACGTAGCTACAACAAAATATTTCACCTAGCTAGTGATCGCACGACACAGGAAACTGTACTTTCTTGTAAGTAGGCTACACTGCATTAGATCTCGCTTTAAGAAAATATTTATTCTATTAAAATTACAAAGCGGCTTTTAAAAGTAGGCAGTTTTGATGGCAACGTTGCTAAATAATTGTGTATATATAATATATAATTTACATGTTGAGTACTTATGAAGTGTACTCAGTGTCTCTGAAGCAATAATTACTACACGACGGAAAGTACCTTCTGCAGAGGCACTTCGTTTACATCGCAATGATACACGATCACTCAGTAATTCACAGTTAGCGTTACGTAAAGAGTTCACCACTACAGTTTCTCGATTGCTCTACTCAGATACGAAGCTCGCGAAAAACTTACACAAAATTTTTTATGTGCGACTTCTAATTTCTCTTATGTTAATACAGCTGAAATATCATCCTTTGTACGGCGGTGGAAACAAAAACCGTTGGCATTCGGAGAAGAAAAATGGTGGTCCTAATGTTGTTGATATAATGTGCCAGTGAAAAATCATTTGTTTTATAATTGTGTCCCCAACTCGTCCCCCTCCCCCCTACTAAAATCAAGGAAAAAAACATCAGCAGCCTACCTTCAACGATTTCGATATTCTCCTTCCAACCCGTCAGGTAATGATCGTACAGTGCTCAACAATATTCCAAAGGAGGTCGAACAACTGTAGTGCTAGCAGTCTCCTCAGTAGACTTCTTGGGTCTTCAAAGGGTTGTGTCAGTAACCGAACATTTGTTTCACCTCCACCACAACCTGTGGCATTTATCAGTTACTTTGTATACTTTTAAAGCCCATAGGACTTTCGTTAAATCTATAACCCTCACATATTATATATTTTACTTATAGAATTCTCGAAGCCTAGAGAAACCTCTAACATTTAACTGTTTAGATTCAATCGTCACATTTGGCACCTTGAAGATGTGTTTTGGACAACATTTTGTAACTCACTTTGCTTTTGTGAGGGGTTTACTTGACGACAGAGTTACCTGCAACAAATCTAACAGAAATGTTCTGATTGTCTGCTAAATGGTTTATATATATTACAAACCGCAGAGGGCCTACAGCACTTTACTTGCGGAATCACACCCATCACTTCCGTTAGAGTAGGTGATGTTCTACTAGCTTCTGCGAACTGTGACCTTTCAATCAGGAAATCACGAATCCAATCGCACAACTGAGACGATAGTCCACAGGGAAGCAATGCGATCAGATGCCACTTGTGAGGCAAGATATGATATGCCATTTTCAAACTCTGTAGATATGGAATCTGTTTGAGAGCCCCTTTACAAAGAACATCTTCCGAATTAAGTGCTAGCTGTGGCCCTCTCGAGTGATGCTTTCCAAATCCATACTGGTTTGATGTCAGTCGGTAATACATATCGAACCATTTCATAACACTGGAAGAAAGTATTTGTTCACAAGTCCTGCTACATGTCGATGCCAAAGAAATGGATCTGTACCTCAGTCGACTACCTTTATTTCCTTTCGCATGCATTGCAGCGGTCTGTGCAACATTTGCTTCTTCTCCTTCACCATTCTAGAATACCCCTCTTGATGCCGTACAGAAAATAATGAAGACACTGCATCGTCGATGCACATGACGTACTCATTATATGTTAGCCGACTCAAGAAGGATATTGCCTGTAGAAACATAATCTTCTTGCTACGACTATGACAGGGCCATATCAATATAGAGGCACATGGCTGATGACACTGTGATAGTATTGTTAGTTCCTGGAATGACAGAGAATTATCTTAAAAGATGAACTTCGTATATTCGCCGTATACCAATCAAAGATTGTGAATGAATTCCGCTTCGGTGCGTCATCGACTTATCAAATACATGTTTACAGTTGGGGGAGATTACTTTCAATCAGTAACTATAACTAATGTCGGTGTCTACATTGCGGATTATCCGTATCAGCCATCAAAACGGCAATGACGAGGCAGCGAACGCAGCAGCTGGTCACTTGCTTCATGAAACTGTGTACACACTATGAAGAGTAAGATTCTGTAGCTCTCAGTTCCAAACTGGCGCGAGAGTAACATTTTACCACGTCTGTGACAGAGCTACATCGAACTCTGAACGACAGATTTAGAAACTTTGTCATCATAAAACTTATCGATATGTTCAGATGCTACTGAAAGTAGACAAATCGGTTAATTAAATCGTATCACTGTGTATTCTCTTACCTGTGTTTCGTTCAGAAAGTACTGTTACAGTCATATTGTCGTCTTTACGTTGTAGATCAGTAAAGCTACCTGAGTATGACACAAGACTTCTCATTTAACTAAGAGAGCCGTCCGTTATATGGTATTACGACGAGACACAAGACGTATTAATGTAATGCATTTTAATAGCGTTTCCTGTTAGGCCATTGAACAAAATAGACACAAATATCAGACAAATTGACAACAAAATATTCCACCCCGTTATCGAAAAACCTTCTGATGAAGCACAGATAATTTTTTAATCCCAAACATATAGAGACTTGCGGTTTCTGAGTTCAGCCACGTTTAAACAGCAATCGCTGAAACAAAACAAACAAATATAAAAAAGAAAATGAAAACAAAATTTCTTGGTGACTGATCGATAATGGGCGAGAAAAATAAACACACGCGGGTTCCAGGTTACAAGATACGCAGCATGCATGTTTGCAAACCAGTCTGACATACATTATCGTATCGCACGCTATAGACGTTGCAGGTACTTCTTCCTGTTTGGATACATACTAAACACTTTTAATATATTGCGAGGGGCTCGACACTACCAGGAAAGACTTTACTTTATGTGGCGTAGAAAGTTATAGCTACCTCGACAAACATACACTCTCTCACTCTTCCTCTTTCTATCTCTCTCTCTCTCTCATTTCGCACACGTACAGACACACACACACACACACACACACACACACACACACACACACTAGATGAATTTATTTGTTGTTACATGGATAATCCGCTACTCCCTCCACTTTGCCATTAACCACCTCCACGTATTTCTGTCCATCTCCTGTCGTCCTCTCTACCTGTCCATCTCCTTTTCTCTATTCATCTCCTCATTTCTTCGTATCGTCTGAACTATGTGTCTTACAAGGAGTTATTTTGTAGGTACATTCAGCAGCACCAGTGAATACTTTTTGCTAAATGTGTTGCGCATAGAGTTAGTAGCAAATAAGCAGTAAATGTAATCACCTTGACAGCATTTGTGAAGCGACAGTTTTATTGCGCGAACAGCGAACATGTAGTAACCGATAACATTCCTTCCTTTCATCATTTTACGGGGTTATTAACGTGATAAAGTTTCTTAAATATCTCAAATTAGGTGTAAAGTTCGTTTCTAGTCACTAAGTTGTTCTCAAATAGTGAATGGTGCATGTAGTAGCTGTATATTGTGCAACTGTACATTATGTAACATATAGTTTGCAAGTGTGGAAGAAACACAATGACGATAGTAAAGCATTGTATTCATCACGTAGCGCATGTCAAACGAGAAAAGGATTTTTACAAAAATGATAAAGTTCAAAAGTCAAGTATTAAATAGATTTTTCAAAGAATACATATTTTTTTCCTAATTTGCATACTATTCTTCAAATGAATAAGTATCTTGTATTACACGTTTAATAGAGTAGCCATTGTTCTTCTTCACGATTCAAGCCATCTTCTTACTAAATTTCACTGAGATCGGTTCAGAGGGTTAGTCATGATAAATTTAAATGTCATGCATGATATGGCACTTTTTCGCGCATCTCAGTGTTTATAACGTCATACATCGTGAACTATGAGTGGTACAAAGATATAATTATGCAAGTACGTTCAGTAGTATACGTGAACACAATCTGCGAAATGTGTCGCGAATCCAGTTATTGGTAAAGATGTAATAATTGAAAAGTCGTACCTGATGCGAAAATGAACAGAGAAGATGTTGTTAGCGATAAACTTTTTTTTTGTTTCCATCGTTATGTAGCAGGCAGCAGCGAGAAAAAGTTTCTTAAAGATTTGAAATTACTTGTACGGTTGGTCGCAAATCACAGAGTGCTCTCGTTTTCAAATACAGGATGAATCAAATATTGGCATTCATGCATCGTGGCCTACCCAACTTTTTCTTCCTAACCCTTTGGAGTAGGTGGTTCTTCCCCTCACAGCAGATGTTTCTAATCATCAACTAGTACATGTACCAACTTTAGTTGAAATCTGTCCAGTGATTTCAGAGGAGATGTAGAACGTACGTATATTTCTTTATAATATGTTAGATTTTTTTTCCTTTCTTTACCCGTCTTTGATGAACTAAAGCCTATACGGTGCCACAAACTACGTTCAAGTTACCTGCTAAAATGCCATGCAATATCCTCCAGTAATTTTGGAGTTTACGTGTTCAAAGGCTACCCAAAAAACACAACAGTAGTACAGATTTGTTATTAGTACAGACTGTTCAGAAAAAAACAGTGTTTTCCTATGAAGAGGCAGAGTGTTTTTCGAAATAATTAGCAAATTTAAAATCGTTGCAGTGCCATACGAACGGTTTCCTGTCTCATGTAATGAGACAATAAAATTTGATTCCTACAGATTTTTCAAATTGAAGAGAATTTACGAACTGTTAATTTAGCTCAGGTCTGAGTCAGATTGAGGGGTATTCCTGCCGATTAGCCTGCGTTCTATTACAGTACCAATCACTTTTATCTACTTATGGTTGGTTTCTCCAACATTTGAGGGCAGAAAGAAATTCTTAAGTGAGATTGAATTATGTCGTTAGAGCACTAGAAGATTGTGCTGCATTGTTATTGACTGGAATAAAATATCTGTATACAGATAGACCATCTCCCGAAGGATAAAGACGAGACAAGTGGTTACATCAATACAAGAACCTCGATAGACGTGCAGTAGGCAGCCCAGGCAATTTCAAGCATGTTTTCCTTGGATCACCGATTCAGCTGCGTACTGAATTATGGAAGAGCAGCGTGAATTTTCAATGTTCTCATTAGCATTCCTACAACCAGTTCCGTGATCCGAATTTCGAAGCAAAACCTTCTTGAAGAAGATATCGAATTTTCTTTCATTTCCAACTAGACTTTAATAAAGTAACTGAGCACTTATGTGAGTACGTGAAATAAAGTTGCTTTCCCGATTAATGAATGTATGTAGCTAATGGTTAAGTTTAAAGATTTATTACTCTAATCCACGTGTTGTGCTTACAACGTCTCTCGCGCTAGAGGTGGATTGCTAACAGAAAAGTACATACCTTGAGATTATGGGTGTAAATTAACGCCAAACAAGATAATTACCTCATTGTCCAGTAATGTTTTGAGCAATGGAGCACAAAAGACAGCAAATAAGTAACACTGAGCGAAATTTTCCACTCGTATAACTTCTCATTTCAATGTGAGACATTTCTAGAATGAATCTACTTTCTTCTGTCACTATAGCATTTCTGCTTTGTTCATTCACACAGTCGTCAAATATTGCGAGTTTTGTCCACTGTTAAGTAAGCCCTGTAACATTTTATATTTCTGAATAAATCCGTCTTTCACTTACCATATAGTTTCATCCTCCGTTGCTCCCTCAGTTATTATGGAAGTTATTCCATGGTGTCTCAAGAGATGTCCCGCACAATCTTCTTGTCAGTGTTTTCCATCGATTTCGTTCCTCGCTGATTCGGCGGAGAACCTCTTCATTCCTTACCTTATCAATGAACCTGATTTTCAACATTCTTCTGTAGCAACACATCTCAAGTGCTTTGATTGTCTCCTATTCCGGTTTCCCCTCAGTCCACATTTCACTACCAAACAATGCTGCCCTCCAAACGCACATTATCTGAAATTTCTTCTTTAAATTAAGGCGAGCATTTGATATTAGTGTACTGTTTCAGTGAGGAATACCCTCTCTGCATGTGCTAGTCTGCTTTTGATGTCGCCCTTGTTTCATCCGTCATTAGTTAATTTGCTTTCTCGGTAGAAGAATTCCTCATCCTCGTCTCCTTCGTGGTTGACAGTTTTGATGCTAGGCTTACCACTAACCTCATCTCTGCTACATCTGATTTCTTTCATGTTCCTTCGGTTTACTTTTATCCCGTACTCTCTGCTCAGTAGTGTGTCTATCCCACTCACCACTCAGTACGTCTTGAAATTCTTTGTCGCTTTCACTGCGCATAGCAACGTTGTACGTGAATCTTATCATTCCCTACTCCTGAACACATCCTTTATTCCCATCATTGCTTTTTAGATGTAGAGATCGAGCGGCGATGGTGAAAGACTGCAACATTGCCTAACACACTTTTTAATCGGTACATTTTGTTCATGATCTACAATTCTTACTGATACTCAAATATTAATTACTGGGTAATGTAAGATTTTGAGTTTCCGAAAATCTGTTTCTTGTTATACACTGCAGAAAAATGGTAATTAACTTTACTGTTAGTGAAGCAAGTAGAAACCATTTGTCGCTGTGTAGGTTGGTACCACACCTTGTTCCACTCACTCAAATTTGAATAAATATTAGGCTCAAAACACCCATTGAATTCTCTGAGACTAGCTTTGCGTTACGAGTATATAACATCTACTCCAATACAAGCACTGTACGTTTAATTATTTCGGGTGAGCTGGATAGCAAGTGTATTCGGTTTTTAGCGTAACAGGAAGCTCAATAGAAGGCATTACGACATTAGTACAGAGACTCACTCTAGCCTTTGCTTTGTAAAAGTGAAGAGTACTCGGGTTAACATGCTGCCACAGTACAACGTCCTCTGGACTTGGTGTGTTGCGGTCTTTGCCTGAAAAGGTTCAGTAACGTTCCATTCACTCAATTACAGTCACGTTAACATACCATATATTCTATATCTGTAGGAATGGCTATTTTCCATTCTGATAATAAGTTGACATGTAGATGAATCTGTAATCAATTTATCCCACAGGCAATATTAGGCGAGCAGCATCCAGTCATGGTATTTCCGTCAGTGTAGTTTTCATATAGTTTTCATTTGTCGCTGCAGTTTAGTTTTCTCCAGACGTGTTATAATACATTTAACGTATCCAGTTATAGACATCCAACAATACAATCGATATACAAACTATTTATGCACAACCACAATAAAATTGTGAGTGCGAAATTGTGTTCGACTGTTACCTTTTTATGAATAAACTGTTGAATCGATTACTCATGAATTTTGATATGGAGGCGCCTTGAACGCTGAGGCGGAACATAGATTACCTTCGAAAGTGTCAAGTGGGTCTAGAAAATACTTAATGATGTGAGGAGTAGCACTCCTACTAGGGAAATATTTACCCTCTGAGAAAGCTATTTACCCTTTGACTTGTGAGTTTTGTAGGTGGGCAAATGATTTTATTGTTTCATACGTCCAATATAATATGATTCAACGTAACAAATAGAATGTTTATACAATACTCAATGCGTTTAATCCATACTTCTATACTCCAGAACACATGTGAGAGTAACGCTCTTTTACGTTTTCAAGACTAAACCGCTCAACATATTTCTTTGAAATTTGGTATAGGGTTCGCTCGAACGAGGAGCACTGTAAGAATTAAAAAAGAAAATGAAAATGAAAAACAGTCGTCTCCTCACAGGGTGAAATAGGGAATGAGATAATATTTTTTCGATCACTGAACGTGTACTATCACAAAAACTTATTAATTTTGTTGGATGATTTAGCCGTTCTACAATTTATGGTTGAAATGAAATTATCGGTTGACATTGATGGTCAGAAGACCCCACCTGCGGAAATTCGGCTGTCGAATTGCAAGTCTTTTTAATTGACGCAACATGGGGTGACTTACATGTCGTTGATGATGAAATGATGATGGAGACAACACAACACCTAGTCGCCAGGCGGAGAATATATCCAACCTGAGAATCGAAACGGGGCCCCCTTCGTAGCAGTGAGGTGCGCTGACCCCTCAACTATGGGGGCGGAAGATGTACAGCTACTTCAATAGCACGGTGCACCAATGTGTTTTCCTGCATACGCCCCATCTCAGGCACGGCTGGGTAGCGACGCTGCGTGTACCGTGGGGCCGGGTATTGTGAGAAAGGGACGTGATGAGGGGCAGGCGCACACAATGAGCTGCTCTTAGCCGAACGGACAGACGCCTGAGTGGAGCTGACGTTACTGCTGCTACAACAGCTTACTCTGTGGTCATTACTTGTCATAACAAAACGACTGATTTATGAGTGATAGCAACAGTTTCTTTACATTATTTTGTAGACGGACAGCCAGCATTACCCGAAACATGCATTGATCCTTTGTAGTTCTTGCAGTACTTTGCTACAAGTTTATGCTGTTGTGAACTGCTTTATGTACAGGTTCGTCCATTGATAGTGAACGGGCCAAATATGTCACGAAATAAGCAGCAAACGAAAAAACTACAAAAAGCGAAACTCGTCTAGCTTGAAAGAGGAAACCAGATGGCGCTATGGTTGGCCAGCTAGATGGCGCTGCCATAGGTCAAACGGATATCAACTGCGTTTTTTTTTAAAATAGGAACTCCCATTTAATATTACATATTCGTGTAGTACGTAAAGAAATACGAATGTTTTAGTAGAACCACTTTTTTCGCTTTGTTATTGATGGCGCTGTAATAGTCACGAATGTATAAGTACGTGGTATCACGTAACATTCCGCCAGTCCGGACGGTATTTGCTTCATGATACATTACCGTTTACCAACTGCGGAAAAGGTCGATATCGTGATGATCTATGGCTATTGTGATCAAAATGCCCAACGGGCTTGTGCTATGTATGCTGCTCGGTATCCTGGACGACATCATCCAAGTGTCCGGACCGTTCGCCGGATAGTTACGTTATTTAAGAAAACAGGAAGTGTTCAGCCATATGTGAAACGTCAACCATGACCTACAACAAATGATGATGCCCAAGTAGGCGTTTTAGCTGCTGTCGCGGCTAATCCGCACATCAGTAGCAGACAAATTGCGCGGGAATCGGGAATCTCAAAAACGTCAGTGTTGAGAATGGTACATCAACATCGATTGCACCCCTACTATATTTCTACGCACCAGGAATTGCATGGCGACGACTTTGAACGTCATGTACAGTTCTGCCACTGGGCACAAGAGAAATTACGGAACGATGACAGATTGTTTCCACGCGTTCTATTTAGGGACGAAGCGTCATTCACCAACAGCGTTACCGTAAACACACTGGGCAACGGAAAATCCACGATGGCGGCGACAAGTGGAACATTTGCGACCTTGTCGGGTTAAGGTATGGTGCGGCATTATGGAAGGAAGGATAATTGGCTCAAATTTCATCGATGGCAATCTAAATGGTGCAATGTATGCTGATATTTTACGTAATGTTCTACCGATGCTACTACAAGATGTTTCACTGCATGACAGAATGCCGATGTACTTCCAACATGATGGATGTCCGGCAAAGAGCTCGCGAGCGAGGGGTTGAAGCGGCATTGAACAGCACAATACCATGGCCCGCACGTTCACCAGATCTGACGTACCCGGATTTCTTTCTGTGGGGAAAGTTGAAGGATATTTGCTATCATGATCCACCGACCACGACTGACAACATGCGTCAGTGCACTGTCAATGCATGTGCGAACATTACGGAAGGCGAACTACTCTCTGTTGAGAGGAATGTCATCACACGTATTGGTAAATGGATTGAGGTTGTCGGAAATAATTTTGAGCATTTATTGTATTAATGTGGTATTTACAGGTAATCATGCTGTAACAGCAAGCGTTCTCAGAAATGATAAGTTCACAAAGGTACACGTATCACATTGGAACAACGGAAATAAAATGTTGAAACGTACCTACGTTCTGTATTTTAATTTAAAAAACCTACCTATTACCAACTGTTCGTCTAAAATTGTGAGCCACATGTTTCTGGCTATTACAGCGCCATCTGTCACAAAGCGAAAAAAGTGGTCCAACGAAAACATTCATCATTCTTTATGCACTACACGAATGTGTGATAAAAAACGGGGGTTCCTACTAAAAAACGCAGTTTATATCCGTTTGACGTATGGCAGCGCCATCTAGCGGCCCAACCATAGCGCCATCTGGTTTCCCCCTTCAATCTAGAAAAGTTTCGTTCATTGTATTTTTCTCGTTTGAGGCTTATTTCGTGAGATATTTGGGCCGGTCACGATGAATGGACCACCCTGTGTATAATGGGCAGCAGCCACTCTTTGACTCGGAATCCTTCGATGGAACGTGTACTTCTCACTACAACGACAGCCGTGTAGCAACAAGAATGTGCACTGGGTGGTGGGAATTTAGTTGGCGAGAAGACTGACCTCGTTCGCAGCATATTGAGAAGATAAGCAGCACAGGTGCAACAATATCGCGCATAGAAACTACATCTTTAACTTGGCTGGGAACTTAAAATATACTTACCGTAAAGTCAGAACTATCTTGTATAGGAATGAGTCAGGCTGGAAGAGAGGACTACAACACTGCGGTAGACTGTAATGGAACGTGATGTGTCAGCAGCTCCGTGCTTGCGTGTTGCTTGCATATATTTGCGTGGGTATGGACTTGTGTGTGTGTGAGTGTGTGTGTGTGTGTGTGTGTGTGCGGGTGTGTTTTAGTGAGAGGCGCCCGCCCCGCATCACGCACAGTGGCAGACAATATCTACCGGACTGGAGCGCCGGTTGGCCCTAGGCCAGAAGCCGGCGGGACAGGCGACAAGCGACGCTGACCGCGCCTGTAATTACATCACGGGCCCAGGGGAACAGCAGCGCTGCCACTGGCCGCGCCAGCAATTACTGCGCGACTAATATCTTTGGACGGAGGCTGTGGCGGCCTGGCGCGGCGTGGCGGACGTTGTAGCGTGACGTGCTAACCAGTGAATACCTTGCAGGTCTTCAGAATGGGGGACGAAAAGTACTGCAATAGTGGTTGTGACGGATGTCTGCATTGAGCTGCTAATTTACGTGATAACCAACTTTTTATTTATCAATTTTTAAACTAAATTTACTAAAGGAAAATTCAAAACGAGAACGCTCAGCTGATTTTTGTTGATTTGAACGTATCCTTACAGAATAACTATATTAACTTCAATATTCGTCGTAAGACAACTCACTCTGGCAATATTATTCCAGTGGAATCCATTTTGCCGGCCGCGGTGGTCTAGCGGTTCTAGGCGCGCAGTCCGGAACCGCGCGGCTGCTACGGTCGCAGGTTCGAATCCTGCCTCGGGCATGGATGTGTGTAATGTCCTTAGGTTAGTTAGGTTTAAGTAGTTCTAAGTTCTAGGGGACTGATGACCACAGTAGTTAAGTCCCATAGTGCTCAGAGCCATTTGAACCATTTTTTTTGGAATCCATTTACTCACAGGCACATTAAGTAGCCTTTTACCACTCACATTAAATCACGCTGTAAAAACACCACGTTTCCCCGACAGTTCACAGAATTATATTAATCTGCTTATATGGTAATGGTAGTAGTATGGTATTCTGCCTTACAGCTGGTCTTGTCAAGGGTTAAGCCTCTTACACTTTTGTCTGTCCGAGGCCTGTCTTTTCATTTCTGAATATTTGTCGCCTTTGATATTTTCCAGCATTTGATATCTTCCTCTTCCCCTTTTTCCCTCAACCATTCCTTCTATTCCTTCCGTCAGTAAACAGTCCCTCTTCAAGCAATGTCCAATCCAGTTCCATTTTCTCTTTACGTTTTCATTTCTGAACATTTATCGCCTTTGATATTGTCCAGCGTTTGATATCTTCCTCTTCCCCCTTATCGCTCCACCTATTCCTTCCTTCAACAAACAGTCCCTCCTCAAACAATGTCCAACCCAGTTCCGTTTTCTGTTTCTGATGACTTTCAGCATGTTTCTTTCTTCTCCAAACCTTCTTAATACTTATTCATTTCTTAATCGGTCTTCTCATATCACTTTTTCCATTCTTCTCCATATCCACATCTCTAGTGCCTCTAATCTTCTTTCATCTTCCTTTCTCAATGTCCAGATCTTCGCACCATACCGTGCAGTGCTCCAGATGTAACATTTGGCAAGTCTTCTTCTCAGATCTTTGTTTAGTGATCCACAAAGTAATTTCTGTTTCCTCTTCAATCCTCCATTCACCACTGCAATTCTTTTCCTAATTTCTGTTGATCAATACATATCGTCCTTTATTACACTTCTGAAGTAACTGAAGTTATTCACTTGCTCTATTTCCTCTCCCCCTATTTCCTTACGGCGTTTTCTCCCCTCTCCTTCAAATACCATGATTTTCATTCGTTTCTTGCTCATCTTCATTCCATATTCTTCTAATTTTGTGTCTAGATCGTCTAACGTTTGTTCCATCTCTTTTGCACTCCGTGCCATCACAACTATGTCGTCTGCAAATCTTATACACTCCACACTCCGACCCCCTGTACGAACTCCTCTCCTTCCATAAAAACTTTCATTAATAATTTCCTCCAGAAAGACATTGAACAGTGTTGGTGATAAACAACAACTTTGTATTACACCTCTTTCCTGTTCAATTTCTCCGCTCATCAAACCTCCTGTTCCCACACCGGCTCTCTGGCTCAGATATAAATTTCTCATTAGCTGTCTATCCATCCAGTCAACTCCATGTTTCTAGGATTCCCAGCAGTTTGTCCCATCTGACATAGTTAAAAGCCTTCTCAGATCAATGAACACAACATAAACCTTCCTTTTCTTCTCCATGTACCTACCCCCTATCACTGGCCAATGGCATCTCTAGTTCCCACTCCCCACCTAAAACCAAAATGTTCATCTCCTATTACACAATTCAGCTTCCATATAGCCTTCTGTTGAGTGTCCTCAGCAAGACTTTGGCTGCATGCGGTATCAGCCTCACTGTTCTATGTTCCTCACACTTGTTGCTGTTCTTTTTCTTTCCTATAGGTACTAAGATACTTTCTGTAAAGTATTTTGGCCATTTTACCATCACGTATATTTCGTTATACAATTCAGTCCACTCCCTTTTCCCTTCTTTCTCCAATGACTTTAACAGTTCCACAGAAATCTCATCAATTCCCATTGCGTTTCCATTTTTCATATCCTTCATAGATGCTTCAATCTCACTAGTTAGTAATGCGTTTCCTTTGACATCATCTGCAACTTTATCTTCTTCTTCTATCTCAAGCTCTTCTCCGCTTGGTTGTCTGTCTGCAGCGTAAAGCCATTCTATATATTCTTCCCATCTTCTCATTATTTCTTGAGGTTCGCTCACCATTTATCCGTCTGCTACCTCTACTTCCTTTAGTCCGTGGTTGTTTCCCTTTTCTCTGAATGTCAAATCCATTGCTTCTTTGTACACCAAATCGTATTTTCCTTCTTTCTCGAATTTCTCTACCTTGTCACACTTTTCTGTGAGCCATCAGTTCCTTGGTGTTTCTGTCTCCCTTCTTAATTTATTATTTAACCTCCTGTAGTTGCGCTTCCATTCTTCTGTGTTTACAGTTTTCCGTTTACTGCGGTCATCCATCTTGGCTACCACATTTGGTGTTACCCATTCTTTCTTTACTGTTTCCCTCTGCTTGACTCCAAGAGTTTCCTTTGCTGCCTTTTTGATCCCATTTTTAAAACGATCCCATGTTACTTTTGTGCATTCCGTTTCCTGTCCTTGTGTCATGATTTAACAACATGCATTCTCTAATTTTCCACAACTGCCTTTGTCTTTCAGTTTCTCAAAGTTAATGTGCATTCTCTTCTGTCCTTTGCAGGTTCTTTTCAATTTAACTGCAATCTTAGCTACCACTAATATATGATCTGAATAAATATCTGCCCCGGGAAAACTGTTTACACTCTTTAGGAAATTTCGCTATCTTTGTTGTATCATTATGTAATCAATTTGATAACTTTTTTGTCAAATCGTGATATCCAAGTATACCGTCGCCTTTTATGGTTATCAAATAGAGTATTTCCAACCACCGTGAAATTTTCATTGCAATATTCCAACAATCTTTGACCTCTCTCATTTCTTTCTCCCAGTCCAAATTTTCCCAGAGCTTTTTCTTCTGGCCCTTCACCAACTACCACATTCCAAACACCCATTATAACAATACAAGCACTTCTTTCCTCTCTCTATGCTACGTTTTCCATCATAGCAATACATGCATTTCTTTTCTCTCTCTCTCTCTCTCTCTTCTCATAACACTGTTCTACCTCTTCATCTGAATGATTACTCGTTGGCATAAAGACCTGGATGACAAAGAAGTCTTTGTTTTTCCCTTTCAGTCTCATCACATTATTCTTCCACTAACATATTTAATCTTGATAACCTTGTCCTTCAGTCTTTTACCAATCAAAATTCCAACACCATGCACTCCTTCTTTATTTTCAGCTGAACAGTACAATCGGAAGTCGGAACTTTCTGGTTCTCCACGACAACCCTATCTTACGTCCCAAATTCCTAGAACACTAAATTTGTTTATTGTCATTTCATGTTTGACGTTTTCTTATTTCAGTTCATGCAGAAGGGTTAAAACATTCCAAGTCCCAATCCTCAATAAATCTTCCTTCTTCTTCTCCTTCTTTCATTTGCCCTAATCTCTGGAGACCTCGTTGTACTCGCCTCTCGGAGATCCAATTGAGGGGAAGCTTTACCTCCGGAAAATTGTACAAAGAGGTCCATCCCAAGAACGTCAAGGGAAGTAATTCCAATGGTGGTTTCCCATTGCCTTCCACTGTCCTCCACATTCTGCGGCTCGCTGAACTAGTTTCCCACTGGGGTTGTTTACCCAACCTTCCACTAGGTTGCTCATCTTAACAGGGGACCCACGTGTAGGTAGGACTGTGGAGAATTGAGGTGAGAGAGGCTAAGAGAACTCTCTTGTTGAGTTCTTATATTCCCATCTCACCCCCATTTTTAGCCAGTCGCAACGTTGTAGCAGCGACTCCCCCAGGTCATCTCCCCGGTCATTATATTTGATACGAGCAATAATGGCTATGAACACGGTGTAGTATACCAAGGCCTTAGTATTGAAACGACATAAAAATTAAACTTTAGGCAGTAATAAATAAAGATTAATGAAGATTAAAATGGGAGTTTCATTTCCATAATATTTTTAGGTAATATTTATCAAACAATTAGCACCACCTTTTGACTAAAAAATATGGCTGCCTGGTTACTCTCTCCGCCACCAACAACACAGTACACATGCTAAAGACTGAAATAGATCCTTTTACGAAATCAGGCATCTAGAAAATGCTATGTAATATTTGGCCTAGTTGTTACATACAACGGACTGAAATGTCTACTAAAGTCATGTATAAGGAGCATCCGCTGGGAAAGAAAGATGGTACTGAATATAATTCTAATTTTGCAGAGTATTCACTTATTTTTTATTATTTCGCGAGGAAGTTAGAAAAAACAGTAATAGCAAGTAAAGAGATAAAAGGCTGGATATTAGATTTGTTAGACGAGCTTGATATATTCAAGCATTTAGCTAAAAGAGATGGTAACACCTTGAATGGTCAGCTGCAGCTGGCAAGTAATAACTTCCTCGAAGGCTTCCCTCAGCTCATGGACGCATAGCGTATGTTTAGTGGTCTCTCCTACCTCTGGTGATCATCTAATGTTCCTCAAAATAGTTTTCCGTTACAGCATTTTAAAACCGTTTGTCATTTATGTAACATTTTTCCGTGATCTAAACATCATTCTGAGCCTTTCCGATACGTTCTTAATGTTTTGAGCCTAATATGAATTTGGAATAGTTTTTTATTGTGCTTCATCTGCTGCTTGTAAACTTCTCTAACGCTAGCCAAAAGTTTCTCCGTTTTAGAAGTTCGTTTTTAATAAAATTTAGATCACAGGCCCCCAGCCCCCTTTTTCGCAGTACTTATTACACTACTACATGCACAGTGAAATTTCATTGCAGCGTTAATCTGTCATAAGCTACTCTTTCCAAATTTATTTAATGGTAAGCCCAAAAAATGGCTGTGAGCACTATGGGACTTAACATCTGAGATCATCAGTCCACAAGAACTTAGAACTACTTAAACCTAACTAACCTAAGAGCATCACATACATCCATGCCCGAGGCAGGATTCGAACCTGCGACGGTAGCGGTCGCGCGGTTCCAGACTGAAGCGCCTAGAACCGCTCGGCCACCAGCGGCCGGCGGTAATCCCAAGCTTCTCCATTTTAGTAACTAGGTTTTAATAAATTTTAGTTCATGTCCCCCTCTCGCACCCCCCTCTTTACAGTATTTATTACTTTAATAACACTTTTTACTACATGCACGGTGGAATGTTGCAGTCTTACTATGTTACAAAAATATTTTCAGAGGCCATTTATACACGCACTTTCGTATCTATTTAATTTTGCTTTTCAACTCATGGTGGCTTTACAAAGAAACCATTAATTTAATAACATAATTTAGTCAATGTAGTCCAGACGCATTTCTTACGTGCACACATTTAGCGACCCCTGCATGTAGCTTTCCTTAGCGCTACTGCCTGTACATTTGTGCAGCTGACTTTTGCTATTTGTCGTATGCACACTGTTGTAATGCAGATGGCATTTTGTGTTTTATTATATACATGTCTTAGGTTGTTTGCAGATGACGCTGTCGTTTATCGACAAGTAATGTCATCAGAAGATCAAAAGAAATTGCAAAACGATTTAGAAGAGATGTATGTATGGTGCGAAAATTGGCAATTGATCCTAAATGACGGAAAGTGTGAGGTCATCCACATGAGTGCTAAGAGGAGTCCGTTAAACTTCGGTTACATGGTAAATCAGTCAAATCTAAAGGCCGTAAATTCAATTAAATACCTAGGAAATACAATTACGATAAATTTAAATTGTAAGACACACATAGAAAATGTTTTGGGGAAGACTAACCATAGACTGCGTTTTATCGACAGAACGCTTAGGAAACGTAACAGACCTACTAAGGAGACCGCCTACACCACGCTTGTACGTCCTATCATAGAATACTGCTGCACGCTGTGGAATTCTTATCAGATAGGGTTGACGGAGTACATCAAAAACTTCAAAGAAGGAGATCACTCCTTGTATTATCGCGAAATAGGGGCGAGAGGGTCACTGAAATGAAACAGGGTTTATGAAGGACATCTTTAAAACAAAGGCGTTTTTCGTTGCCGAGGAATCTTCTCACGAAATTCCTACCACCAACTTTCTGCTTCGAATGCGAAAATATTTTGTTGTCGCCGACCTACATAGGAAGAAACGATCACAAAGGTAAAATGGGGGAAATCAGAGCTCGACGGGAAGATATGGGTGTTCGTTCTTTCCGCGCGCTATACGAGATTGGAATAATAGGGAATTGGTGAAGGTGGTTCGATGAACACTGCCAGGCTCTTAAATGTGGTTTGCAGGGTATTCATGTAGATGTAGATGTATAACGTTTACGTCGACAAGAACCTTATAAGAATGTTCCACTACACTTGGTCCTTAATTTTCACGCCTGAGGCAATATGTTGCTGCGGTCTTTAGTCATAGTTCGTAATTATTTATGTTCTTAAGATGACTGTCCCACATCACATGAGCCGTTTGACTCTATTCAGTATACTGTGTCAACATGTGTATATCAAATGGGTATGTGTATGGTGCTTTTTTGTCTAAAGCTGTCACTCGTACAATGTGTTCAAAGTAGTGGTGTAACTACAAATGTAATTCTAAAGGTCCATTACACCTTCCGAAGAAGACATTTTTAAAATGGTCGAGATCAAGATTGACGTTTCAAGAGGCCGTTTTTGCAACTGCTTGGTTACTTTAATCAGCCTATCCAAGTTCAGTTGCTGAATTTACAGCTGTGTTTAAGATTTTATCATGATCAATTACATAATCATCACAACTATTCGTCTCTAGCAACACCCTAACAGAACATCTTCCACAGTTCAACAACGTTACACATAAAAGCCCAACAATATTCTGTAGTCTTCCTGCTTACGCAGTTTGTTTCATTAAATAATGAACATACTGTATTTACGACTTTGAGGCAAAGGGAACGTTACCAGAGAGACCTATACTTGTATCTATTAGTGTGTCTCACTACCTGTTGCTTTCAGTGAAAAAATTTCATGTTATAATGCTCCACATGGATGACAAAAGCATCTGGAAGCAGTAGCTGATGCGGGACTAGCGGCTGTCGAAGAACCACGCTGAGCCAGGCATCTATCAGCAGTGGCTACGGATGAAAGTCCTCAATTACGCATATGGTCAGTGTCTTTAAGTAGAAGTCGCTCACCTTACGTGTTGAGCCAGAGCTGCTTCCAGTTTAAAATAAATTTTATCTCATCGGAAGTAGTAGTGAAAATTCTTTCCTGTTCTATCATGTCATTCTAAACTATGCATCCTTTATTCTCTTCTTAGTCTAAACTGATTGTCTCATATTTTTGAGTTTTGCCAAATGAGACATTTTCCATAAACATTCCGTCTATTTTTACATAGTAGATCCTATTCCTGTACTAAGCATCCATTAGACAAAACTATTATCCTTAAAAATGTTTCAGACATATGCTTGAATGTATCAGTATCTCTTGCAAGTATCTGTATTACCATAAATAGCTAACAAATAAAATGTCATTTACTCCTGGAGGTTCTCTGGGTCGTCGGTTGCCCACTATCGTTCAACTGCAGACAAATAACAATCGAAACGTCACTCCTGAATGTACCATAATATTTTGAAAGATCCCTGGGACATCACTGACTTTCCAGATGCTTCTATTGTACTTGTGTGCTGACACATCATAACATTAACGGCTCAAAAACCGGCAGCAGACACCGTGGATCAGCAACTGAAACCAGGCCGCAGTTTCCTGCCAATGCAGTGCCGGCTCACCTGTGTCAGCAGACACGTCTTCCGCAGCCAGCGCTTCCGTGTGAGGGACGTCACGCCGACTCCCGTCGCACGATCGACCAACCCCTACCGATTACGCCACACCAGGCCACCGTCTCCGTTCCAGATGCTTCGACACGACCTCGATACGGGGGGATTCCGCAACTGTCAGCACCTGGAAAAGGGACTTAAGCCAGCAGGACCAGCCCGTTAGGAAGTTTTCGCAGCAGCGCCGTCAGATGACGCACAGTCTGTGTCAGTCGCTGCTGCATCTAAGACGCTGCCTTCACCGTGGCACCATACAAAGACCAGTGCCTGAGTGTCCACTATGGGCACAGGGACGCCGCCTCGCTGCCGCACCGTCACTCCATAGCCGCCAGCAGCAGCCGCTACCGTCAACGGGAAACGCCTGCGTCGTCACACCCGTGCCGGTGTTCTAGGTCCCGAGGATTGCTTCCCATGGCCTGTAGTCTGCCAGTTTCAGATTTGTTCAACCATATCTCTTCTTGTGCCTCAATGAAGTGTTCTATCAACTGATTTGCTGCCTTCTTCACCCGCTCCAGCGCCAGTCTCCAGTAGAGAACCACTCGGCCATTCGTACTCTCCCACAAACCCTGTTAGATAAATTTAAGTAACCTAAATATTCAGGCTACGGAAACGTGGCAGTAGCCAACCCATCAGCTGGGTGTTGGCATTGTATAAGCATATTATTTCACGACACACAGTTGCTTTCTCTGTGTAATGGCAAGTTACGAATTTTAACCGTTTTTACTGCTATCTCTCACCAGAAAAAGAACTCTGAGGCTTGCCAACGTTCTTTGTAAACACTTGCTGCCCCTCACACTCTGATCTGATTTAGGTACCATAGAGTGAAGCACTACATTTATACAGGTCTTCCAGGGGTTTTGTAACTAACATCTTTCGTAGATAAACTGTATTTTGCCCATACCAAGTCAATTTCCATATATTTACTATCCCACCTGCCGTAGCATACTTTGCGACGATTTTGCTATTTTGTCCTGTATGAAATTTTTAAGTCGTTGTCCAACTCATCCACCCCTCCCCCCACCCTCACTCGTTTACTGATCAGAGAGCAAACTGAAACTGTCTTTCCTGAAATGCATTGCTCCTTTTTGAGAATTAGCGTTTATATCAATATCAATTAACAAATGCCAGCTAGGTAGACATATTTATGTGTAGATCTTACATAATACATTCTTTTATGGGAAAATATACTCATTCCAATACTGTAACTGTTAATATTTGTTTCTTAATTACTGTATTTTAACAACGAAGAGCCTGCTACGTTAAATTTGTACTTCAGCAACTTTGAGTGGTGTCTATGCAGCTCTGTGATATGGTATAGAAGAAGTGATAAAAACACATGTTCATTGGTAGCAACGGTATCTTCTCGAAAGCAAACGGTGGGTCGCGCCCTCAAGTCTCCGCAAAAGAGACATTTTGATCGGCTGCCACGAGCCGCTGTCGTACACACAGAGTGGCGCTATTCACACCACCAGATGACGCCAAGTTCGCATCGCCTTGCCGCCTGCAATTGGGATTGAACGGCGCAGTTTTTAAAGCCACCTCATTCAGAGCTCTGCCTCAGATTATTCTCACATTACTCTCAGATCACGCCGAGCTTACGAAGGACTCAGGGAGGCATTACGAACCTAGTGCTACGCTGTTACTACTCCGATTGCTAGTGTTAGTGGAAAACAGCTTTTTCATGATAAGATGCAAGTTTCTAGCCTTGGTATTGTAAAAAGAACTTTCCATGATAGGGTGTAAGGTGCTGGCTCTAGTATTGTAAAAAGAACTTGTGATGTGGTGGTCTTATGTGCGACCGTAAATTGGAAAAGCAAGCTCCTTTAAATTTCTGCTCCTCTTATTCTGTCAGCTTGTAAGGTCACACGATGGTAGTCTAAGCTATAGAGTTATCGTGATATGTTCCAATTTAATCTAGAGGCCAGTAATTCCAGTATTATAATTGCGTAGGCTTCCGCGTCCAGTCGACATAAAAGTTAGACCCAGAAGAAGGCCGCTGCAATCGTGGCCGAAACGTTGGTTTTTTTCTCCAGCAGTAGTAGTTTTTTTTTTACATTATGACGCGGTACCATACCAAGAAAACTTTTATGTCGAATTCCAGTGTTGTTTATGAGAATCAGCGTCCTCTTGCAGACAATCTCGAAATTAAAAACCACATATTACCATTCATCTATTAACAGCTTCATTATTTATCCTGAGAGAGAGAGAGAGAGAGAGAGAGAGAGAGAGAGAGAGAGAAGAAGAAAGACTGCTGGGTAGATGGATTTTGAGAGGTGGAGGAACACACAAAATGAGAGAGGAAAGAGATGAGCAGAGAGAGGGGGGTGAGGAGGTGGCCAGAGAGACAGAAGACAGGATGTTAACAGAGAGAGGTGGAGAAGACATGGACAGATGGACTGAGAGAGGTGGGAACAGGGATAGGGATAGAGGAGAGTGATGGTGAGAGAATGGGAGGAGGACAGAGAGAGAGGTAGAGAGTGAGAAGATTAGATGAGAGAGGTGGGAGGAGAATGTGGACAGATAGAAGAATGAGGAGGAGGTGGACTGTAAGAAGCTGGGGTACGGGCAGTTATAGGAGGCAGGTATAACAGTGAGTAGTAGTGGACAGATGGGAAAAGGTCGAGGCTGTGTGGAGGTCGAGGCGAGAGCATGTGTGGTAGAAGTAGGGGAGCATTTGAGGAGCAGTGGGTGTGGGGAGGCAGGTGGAAGAGGAAGATGGTGTGTGGTAAGAAAGAGATACTGTTTGAGAAGGAAAGTAAAAGTGGGACTGGGTGTGGGAAGGTAGATGGAATTGGGATAAAGTTTTTGATGAAGCAAGTGGAAGAGGAAAATAAGAAATAAAAGCATGTAGATGGATTAGAGAGCCGGCCGGAGTGGCCTAGTGGTTCTAGGCGATACAGTCCGGAACCGCGGGACCGCTACGGTCGCAGGTTCGAATCCTGCCTCGGACGTGGATGTGTGTGATGTCCTTAGGTTAGTTAGGTTTAAACAGTTCTAAGTTCTAGGGGACTGATGACCATGGCAGTGAAGACCCATAGCGCTCAAAGCCACTTGAACCATTTTTTGATTAGAGATTTCATTTAAACTTTGTTTGATTAATTTGATGAAACCATAGACAACATCTGTTTAGTTGACTTGGAAGACTTTCTCTGGTGTTTCGGTAGATATGTGCAATGTTATTTTTTCAATGTGTACCTGTACACAACTGAAACATGTGCCGATCATCACATCTTTCATGCTACTCCCAATTTTCGACTGAAATGGTCGATTTCTTTTCTGTTACGACAAAATGACATTTTAAGCGGAATATTTCATGTCCATCAGATACAACGGTTCAAAGTTAATCTAGTTCGATATTTGTTTCGTATACGTACTAAATGGGACATTAAAACACGAAGAATAGCTAGTATTTCAGCACCGAATGCGCAGTGCTGCTGCACGTCGGTAGCAGCCAGCTCGGACAAGGGCAGTACTATCGCTTGCTGGAATGCTGGTTATTCTTCGTGTTTTTATTGCCCTTGATAATCCATATCCATAAAACAAATATCGCACTAGACTCACTTGGGACCGCTCTATCGAATTCGTCCGTGAAACTCTGTTTTAAAATAATTTTCTTGGTAACGGGGAGGAAACCGAAGCTTCCGTAGGCATTGGACTTTGCGTGGAAGAGGTGATAGGAATATTTGTTTGAGCTGACCTCATTGCAAAAATGAAATTACAAATATCTACCGGAGCACCAGAGAAAGTGCGCTTGACAAAGAAGTGAAGCACCGAGAAGGAAAGGAGGAAGCGAAATGAAACTTCAGGGATTCATAGGATATGTGCTGTTATTGCAGCGGTCACAAACGCGAGGCAAATTTACGAAGGACTTGGCTATAAGATCCAAATCAGTACGACATTCCACCCTTCTGGCATACATGCATGTCCTTATTCACGTGCGAAGTGTGTGATAAAGCAATGGTATTCTCTCCTGAGGCAAGCTGGTCCGCACTGCTACAACCGGTTCTTGATGTCATGGTATTGGCACTGGGACGGAGGTGACGTTCGAGCTGGTCCGACACACGTTGAGTACCTCAACATAAAGCTGACAGTTCATAGAGAGCATCGTCCTGTTGAAAAATGGCACCGTAATTCTGCCGCAGGAGGGGCAACACATGAGGGCGCAGAATGTCCGAGAAATACTGCTCTGCCGTCAGGATTTCCTCAACCATTATCAGCCTGACTTGAAGTCATAATCGATGGTGCTCAAACACCATTGAAGTCTATGTTCAAATAACTTACGGGAATAAAGCCGGGTGACATTATCCACTACCGCCATATTTTGAAAGGCGCACACCCTACCATTTTCAAGGCAAAAACGCAACAAGTTGGCCCACTGCAAGCGAATTTAAACCCTCGATTTTCGCAGAAACTCCGTAGAGATAACACACACACACACACACACACACATTGCAAACAGTAGCACCATAACAAATCAAAGTCCGCCTGCATCAGAAATTATAGAGGGTGAAATTAAAAATCAACAGGTGAGGTAGCATGAAATCTGTCCCCCTGTTTTTTGACAAGCAAGAGAGCAAGATTGCGTGCAGAATTCAAACATAACCTACCATTTATTTACAAGGTTACATGCTAATTTAATTTCAACAGCTTCGTTAGTAATACTATCCCAGTAGCTGAAAGTGCATGTCAGAATCTCTGTACTGTTATGTTCCATAGGCTGATCGGTGTGAACAGAGTGATCTGCAGATCTTCCATATGTCGAGGAACATGGCTTTGAGAGTGCCATGTCTTTTCAGGTGTGTAGACGATGTGTAGTTTGGCCTCATGGCAGTGAGAATTTCAACGACTTTTTGGAACACCTGAATTCAGTTCATCCGAACATTAGTTTCAGGATCGACTTGGAAAAGGATGTCTGTCTTCCTTTTTTTGAGCTTTCGTTACGAGGAAGGTGGATTATACTTTGGAACACATTGTTTATACGAAGCCCACTCACACTAATTTGCATCTGCAGGCTGACCGCTGTCATCACCCGGCTCAACGTGAGGAGGTACTTGTAACTTGGTTCACTGCGCCCATGAGATCTCAGACCCTGAGAGTTTGTCACCTTAGTCAGCCCATCTGGAAGTCACTTGTCGTCAGTACGGTTATAGGGAAAGACAGACTAGACGTGCGTGCGTTATCGACCAACTGTGCATCGGATAAGTGACGATAATAGCAAGGTGGCACCAAAGCCTGCGGCCTTTATGCCTTACGCAGGGAGCATTTCGAACAGGATTGGTCGTATTTTGCGTAAGTATAGCGCGAAGTGTATTTTTCGACCACCAACTAAGATCCGTAAAGGATGACCTTGGTTTGCATAAGGCGGGTGCCTTCCGTGTTCCTTGCATTTGCGGCATGTCATATATTGGTCAGACTTTCTGGACTGTGGAGGACCGGTGTACTGAGCGTAAGAGGCACACACGCTTGCAACAGCCGAGCAAATCCGCCATTGCAGAACACTGTCTCGATACCAGCCATCCCGTGGAATATAACAACACGGAGATTCTGGCTTGCACTTCCAGCTATGGGGTAGTGTTACTGAGGGAGCTATTGAAATTAAATTAGCAAGTAAACTTATGAATAGAGATAGTGATTTTTGTTTGAATTTCACTCTCTCTCTTGTCAAAAAGCAGAGGGACGAGGTAATGCTACCTCACCCGTTGATTATTTATTTCACTATCGATAATTTCTGACTTCGGTCACCTTTAGTTTGTGATGGTGCTAGCGTTTACAGTGCGTATGTGTGTGTGTTATCCTTAAGGAGTCTCTGTGAACACCGAGGTTTTAAATTCGTTTGCAGAGTGCTAACTTGCTGCAGTTTTGCCTTGAAAACGGCAGGGCGTGCTCCTGTCGAGATATCGACGGTGATCGACGACGTCATCCGACTGCATTTCCGTAAGTCATCTGAACACTGCACTCGTCCCACCATGACGTCTACGCCTACATCTGTGTCTTCATTTGTACACTACAAATCTCTGTGAATTCCATGGCAGAGGATACTTCCCATTTTACCAGTTATTAGCGCCTTTTCTCGTTCCATTCAAGTATGGATCACCTTAAGAACGATTGCTTAAATGCCTCTGTGGGACTGCGGATTGTGTAATCTTCGCGATCCTTTTGGGAGCGGTACAGAGGGGGTTCTAATATCTTCCTGGCTTTGCCACTTAAAATAAGTTATAAACTTTGTAAATAGATTCTCATGGGATAGTCTGCATCCATCTTCAAGCGTCTGCCAGTTCAGTTCTTTTGGCAACTTCGAGATGCTCTGCCATGGATCAAACAAACCTTTGACCATTCGTCCTGCCCTTCTTTGTATCCGTTTATAGTTGGTTAGAAACTAAGCCAAATGTTACGCACCCTTGTCAGGAATTATGTAGACTATGTACTCGTAAATTTCCAGTTCCTGAGGATTCTGTCCCTAGAAGTATTCAAAGTCATTGTCATTCATCGACTGATTTCTCAACTCCAAAATACAAAGAGATCTACCGTTGAAGTGCTATAAAAAGGTCGAAGCAGCAACGACGAGTGTCGATTTTCTGCTAGATGTGGAGATGATAGGTGATACTCAGAAATGCTTACGTGCAGGTCAAAATGCATGGCATTTGCGTGCTGTCACTAACAAGTGGTGGCGTTTATCACAGTTTCTTGTTACTACACAAGTTCTCTAAGAAGCGTTACCTACATTGTGTCACAAAATTAAAGGATCTGTTTTTCTAAATCCCATAACTGTCGCCCAATAGCTCAAAGATGCCTACTACCTTCCTTTGTAGTGATGCAAAAGCATGGCGCCCAGCGACGGCGCCCTCGAACCCTGTGGCGCTTTATAAAGCGAGGTATCGACAAATGAAAAAAGGCCCTTAGCTCAGAAGTTCATGTGAGCTGTAAGACTGGCTAATGATGTCACACTGACACCAGATTTCACCTCATTTCCATTCTGCACCATGCCAGCATGCGTGTGTGATAGCCCCGGTTACCAAAATTTCATTCCTCATGTTGATGCGTCTGCGATGGAGATCAGTATCGCGACACACACCATTGTAATCACGCGGTTTTTGATGTATGTCGAGAAACATTGCCGCTCAGAATCGGCGGCCAAATCCCTCAAGGGGTAGTAAAAAGTGCATAAATGAAGCCACCCCTTACCATAGGTCGTTGATCCCCACATAATTCGTGGTCGAAACGACGGTTTGGAGTGCGATCAGCAACAAGACAACGATTTTGACGAAGTCTGAAAATAGTGCCACCTCCTGTACGTTTCAAACCTATACTGAGGTCAAAGTGGGCAACCCCACTGAACGTAATACGATCCCTGCAATTTTTACTGCAGTATACATGGTGGAACAATTAGAGAATGTAGAAAACTATTCGAGGAATCTGAACATGGTCCGTAGTACAAATACGTTTCTTTGCTTCTTAGTTTTTTTTTTTTTTTTTTTTTTTTGCTAGTGGTGGTCTTTTTTTTTTTTTTTTTTTTTTTTTGCTAGTGGTGGTCACGTGGGATGGGGAGGTGGGGTGTCAGAGGGAGCAACGTTTAGATGAGCACGAATACAATTGCAAAGAGTCCCACTAAGATCCCCCAGTTCAGTGACACCATCACTGCCACCCATGCATTTTATTTGAGCACATTACGTGTATTCCTGTCAGAAACTTTGACACACATACTACACTGCTACTGCTCGAGCGTCTGATGCAGGCAAAGACTACCAGTGGAGTATTGATGGTTGCCTAACGCTTTAGCGTTAGAGCAGCTGTGAGGCTGAGTGTGTGTCACAGTACCTGACTAATACATTTATAACATGGTCAACTAAGATGTGTGGGTGGCACCTGAGGGTGTTCCCAAACTCGATGGTCCAAAATGAATCACTGTTGTTTTCTTCACTCACACCTTATGTTTTACCCCTGTCCCCATGGTCACTCCATATGAGGGCATGTAAAAGGAAGGATGAAAAACCGTATTAATCTTTTGCTGTTTCAGATCACGTTTATAAGTAATGAAATGCTTTTAAACAGTACCTACAGATCCGAAGCTCTGCAGCAGACCAAACATTGCAGATGTACAGCACCCAGTTGTGGACAGATCACGATTAATTGGATAGTAGGGCTCTCTGAGCACACCATCGAACTTTTGTGTCAGAATGGGAGACAGTTACAGTGTTTCGGAAAAGTAATTCTTTTGTCTTGTTGCCCAGTGTTTATCACTGGGCGGCTGTCCCAAAAACAGGAGCCCAGTAGCGGTTTGTGGCTCCTTATCTAACGGGCGTCCAGGAGCAACTAAAATTTGACTTTCAATATTTCGCATAATTGTTGACCAAATTTACAAATTTAATATACTGTCGTACACTGCTCATTAATAGGCAATATCTGATATCAAAATATTAACACAACAAGACAAGTAATAGAAACTGTGTGTTTTAAGGCAGCGTAAATGACTTCGCGCAAATACCTGGACATTGTAAATTCAGTATTTGTGAATGAGAGCAATTAGAAAATTCCAAGAAACTTTACGCATCATTTCAAACCTTTACAAAACATTTTCTTCCTGACGCCCCCTACATAATGATGAAAGAAAAAAAGATTATCGCTTACTAAATTTTTGCTTCAGACAAAAACCTCAGTCCACATATCAACACGGAATTAGAAAGCGTCGCTCAGGCGAAAAACGCTTTCCGGAGACATAGGAATAAGGAATCCGACTGTTTCCATTTATCTATCATCCGCAGGATATCATGCAAGAAAAGGGCTAGCTGAGACTCGGTGCCTCACTGAAGACAACGAAGGCACGAGCATACGGAATATGTTCCCAGATATGTGATTTGCGCTAAGACTTCTTAGGTAACAGATCCAAGTACGTTGTCCACGACTGCAGATGTTCACAGACTAGGGTATCGTCAAGAATGTCCAGAGAAGTGTGATAGAACCGATCTAATTTTCTATACAGGATGTTACAAAAAGGTACGGCCAAACTTTCAAGAAACATTCCTCACACACAAAGAAAGAAAATATGTTATGTGGACATGTGTCCGGAAACGGTTACTTTCCATGTTAGAGCTCATTTTATTACTTCTCTTCAAATAACATTAATCGTGGAATGGAAACACACAGCAACACAACGTACCAGCGTGACTTCAAACACTTTGTTACAGGAAATGTTCAAAATATGCTCCGTTAGTGAGGATACATGCATCCACACCCCGTCGCATGGAATCTCTGATGCGCTGATGCAGCCCTGGAGAATGGTGTATTGTACCACAGCCGTCCGCAATACGAGCACGAAGAGTCTCTACATTTGGTACCGGGGTTGCGTAGACAAAGCTTTCAAATGCCCCCATAAATGAAAGTCAAGAGGGTTGAGGTCAGGAGAGCATGGAGGCCATGGAATTAGTCCGCTTCTACCAATCCATCGGTCACCGAATCTGTTGTTGACAAGCGTACGAACACTTCGACTGAAATGTGCAGGAGCTCCATCGTGCATGAACCACATGTTTTGTCGCACTTGTAAAGGCACATGTTCTAGCGGCACAGGTATGAAATCATGATATCGTGCTCCATTCAGCGTAAGTGGAAGAACATGGGGCCCAATCAAGACATCACCAACAATGCCTACCAAAACATCCACAGAAAATCTGTGTTGATGACGTGATTGCACAATTGCGTGCGGATTCTCGTCAGCCCACACATGTTGATTGTGAAAATTTACAATTTGATCACGTTGTAATGAAGCCTCATCCGTAAAGAGAACATTTGCACTGAAATGTCGATTGACACAGTGTTGGATGAACCATTCGCAGAAGTGTACCCGTGGAGGCCAATCAGCTGCTGATAGTGCCTGCACACGCTGTACATGGTACGGAAACAACTGGTTCTCCAGTAGTACTCTCCATACATTGACGTGGTCAACGTTACCTTGTACAGCAGCAACTTCTCTGACGCTGACATTAGGGTTATCGTCAACTGCACGAAGAATTGCCTCGTCCATTGCAGGTGTCCTCGTCGTTCTAGGTCTTCCCCAGTCGCGAGTCATAGGCTGGAATGTTCCGTGCTCCCTACGAAGCCGATCAATTGCTTCGAACGTCTTCCTTCGTTCTGGAAATCTGTCTCGATACAAACACTAACCTGTTGATGCTATGTACTGATGTGCTTGATGCTAGTACTGTAGAGCAATGAGTCGCATGTCAACACAAACATCGAAGTCAACATTACCTTCCTTCAATTGGACCAACTGGCGGTGAATCGAGGAAGTACAGTACATACTGACGAAACTAAAATGAGCTCTAACATGGAAATTAAGCGTTTACGGACACATGTCCATATAACATCTTTTCTTTATTTGTGTGTGAGGAATGTTTCCTGAAAGTTTGGCCGTACCTTTTTGTAATACCCTGTATACAAAATGATTTGGTGGACAGGGTGGGCAGCAATCTGTGGCCGAAGATTCTATAATTTATGGATAGAGATCATTTTGGAGTGATTTCGGAGTATACAGGATGACTTGGATGACTTGGACAATATTTCTAGTTGGTATGGTGAGTGGGAAATTGTCTACATGTAGAAAATTTTATGGTAATGTAGATTGGAAGAAACATCTGATGTTCAAATACAGTATTAGCAGTGTTCTCCTCTACAATGTGGTGTAAGGCTGCAGAGCGATATAAAGTGGAACGAGCAGTTGAAGACGGTAGAAAGGAAGGCGGAGGACCAACTTCGTTTTTTTGGGAGAATTTTAGGAAAGTGTACTTCATCTGTAAAGTAGAGAGTGTGTAAACAATAGTGCGAGGCAGTCTTGAATGCTGACTGAGTGTGTGGGATCCCAACCAGGTGGGATTACAGGAAGATATTGAAGCAATTCCAAAGCTTGCTGCTAGACTCTGGTAGGATCGATCAGCACGCAAGCATTCCGGAAATGCCTCGTGAACTCAAACAGGCATTCATGGAAGGAGGACGACGTTCTTTCCGCGAGGCAGTGATGAGAAAATTTGGGGAATCGGAATTTGAGGCTGATTGCCGAACGATTCTACTGGTGCCAATGTACGTTTCATGCAGGGACAACGAAAATAAGATAAGAGGGGAGCACTTATGCGCGGCATATAGGCGCTCGTTTCTCCCTCGCTGCATTTGAGAGTGCAGCAGGAAAGGAAATGGCTAGAGTGGTACAAGGTACCCTCTGCTATGCACCGTACAGTTGCTTGCGGAGTATGTATGTAGACGTAGATGTGTGTGAAGTCAGAACGACATTATTACGAAACGTGTGTGAATAATGCTACTGACCACTTCAGTCGAGTCGACAGGGATAAGCGAAAGAAGTCAGAGGGCAGTCTTAACTGTATTTTTTACATCAGTAAAGACCTCCCAATGCAGTGTTTAACTAACTAATTATATGACGTACACGTGATTCCACAAATTTAACACAATTTCTGTCAAATTATATTTGCGATTTTTTAGTAATGAGATACTGTGTTTTAAACCACTAAGCCATTTTAAAAGAACAGTTTTCGTATATCAGCTCAGTAACGGTTATTAATGTGGCATAAACTCTGATCTCTTGTGCTCTAGTTTGTATCAGAATAATGCATAATGTGGAAAATTACGTCAGATAAATACGACTGGAGAATACTCATAAGAATGTGACAAATAAGCCAATGTAGTGAAGAGTTCAACTTTATATTGATTAATTTTCAAACTAGATTAATCAAAATGGTTCAAATAGCTCTGAGCACTATGGGACTTAACATCTATGGTCATCAGTCCCCTAGAACTTAGAACTACTTAAACCTAACCAACCTAAGGACATCACACAACACCCAGTCATCACGAGGCAGAGAAAATCCCTGACCCCGCCGGGAATCGAACCCGGAAACCCGGGCGTGGGAAGCGAGAACGCTACCGCACGACCACGAGCTGCGGACTAGATTAATCCAAAAATTTCAGAATCTCATCTGTACCAGAACTTACATAGTAACCACAATTACTTTTACCGAGCGAGGTGGCGCAGTGGTTAAACACTGCACTCGCATTCGGGAGGACGACGGTTCAATCCCGCGTCCGGCCATCCTGATTTAGGTTTTCCGTGATTTCCCTAAATCGCTCCAGGCAAATGCTGGGATGGTTCCTTTCAAAGGGCACGGCCGACTTGCTTCCCCATTCTTCCCTAATCCGATGAGACCGATGACCTCGCTGTCTGGTCTCCTTCCCGAAAACAACGCAACGCAACGCACGCAACAATTACTTTTACCTTTGTTTGCCACATTTTTACCTCTTATATCCGCAAAAATACAAAATTTGGCTGAAATATTGCTAATGAAATTTTTACAGAATTGTCTGGTATACCCAGGAAAATTGGCTCAGTACGGAAAACAAAAGAAAAACGATATTTAAAATTATCACTGAACAGAAATATAGAAGCAACGAACAGGCAAATTTCAATAGTGGAACCATTGAACTTGTACAACATACAAGGCCAGAACTGCTTGAAAGTGATTTATATTATAGCAGACCTGCATGCGAACTGTCCCAGATTTAGCACCTGTAACAGGCTTCTGAGTTACGGTATCACTGTCCAAATCCCTACTCTTCTACCATGAAAGTCAGAGCAAAGTTTTGTAACTTTTGGAAATATATGTTAGTGAAATACCTCTGATCGTTAAAATTATAATTTCAAGGAACACAGAACAAGGAAAATCAAACAACGGAATGTCCAGGCTGGATTATCAATAATATTATGAAAAGTATAGATTGCTACTCACTGTGACAATGACATGTTGAGTTGCAGATAGGCACAACGAAAATATTGTTACACACTGAGGTTTTGGCTAAATCCTTCTCCAGAAGAGAAAGGAAACCGCACAAACATTCACACAAGCAGGCACACGTCACGCAGACATGAAAGCTATCTCTACCCGCTCTGTTGTGGGTGAGGTAGGCGTGTTTGTGTGTGTGTGAGCGGAAGCTACCTTTCTCGTAACATGATAGAATGAGGTAAAAAATTTTATTCATCATGGAATATTTTCATCATACAAAGGTAGATGAGATATATTAATTTGATGCTAATAATTGTCTCTGTTATACTACCATATGAATTTACAACAAACTGACGTGTATTAAAAACTTATTTCAGTCGCTTAAAGCAGTACCATAAGCATGAGAGTAACAGACTTCCAGTTACATTTAGACAGCAGGTTATGAGTTTCTTCCAATGAACAAAACTACATTACTAAACAACTAACCTGCTTCATGGTTCATTTGATCACATTCGCAGTTGCAGGTTGCGTAATTATTGACGAATTTAGAAATTTAAAATGTTCTATTAATCTACTCATTAATAGGTATAATCCTATTTTAAAAGTGTTACATAGTAAGACAAGTTTACAGTCAGTTACTATGTAGTAATTTTGAAGCAGTGTAGATCACTACGCCTAGATTAACCAGAACACATTCATTCAGTATTTCAGAATGAGAGTACCTAGTGACTTCCAACAAAATTCAAACATGATATCAGGCCTTAACGAAACTTTTCTCGTTGAAACCCCCACATAACGGGGAAGGAAAGAAAAGTACATCGCTTACTACATTCTCCCTGTTCTGGAAGTGAGCGTTCGTCTTCAGGCATGACGTTTTAATTTATCACTTCCTTACGACCATATCTGTTCGTAACATATTTTGCATACGGTATCCACATATACCACAGAATGTACCTAAAAATTGTATCACTGTAAGACACAAGTTTAGGAGATTTAACCTAATAAAAACTGAGAATCGTGCTTTTGCTTCAAATGGAGTGAAAATCACCGAGACTGTACCTATAATGAGAGCACTTAACGACTTTCAACAAACATTAAATACAATTCCAAAGTTATTTTTTTTCTCACTTATTGGCTCAATGTCAATACATTAACTAATTTATGAAGTAGTTAGGGGTTTGGTGCAGTTTCATACATGAGAGTTTGATTCGTTAAAGATCGGGCGTTGATTGGTAAATACTAAATAAACAAAAATGTAAATGCATCTGTTTTTATTTTTCGTTCCGTCCTTGCCTACGCTGTTGAAAACAGAAACTTAATGTTCTTTTTTACACCAAACAAGCCTTCTCTTTCGTCTTCGGTTTGAACATAGAATTTTTACACAACATACACAATACACGAAAAAGGAATATCTACGTCCTAACAAATTTATAGCTTATGTTAAGAGTAACGTAATGAAAACACAAAAATAGAGCTGTTCTGTTTGTAAATCAAAGCTCTTAGACTAAACACCGAAGCGGAAGAACTGCACCACATTAAGGTAAGGAAAACATCAAGGAACCATTAGCCTTCTGTAAACAGACGTACTGCTTTGGCTGCCAATCTAACACTTTATCTAATATGTCATTTAACTGACAATACAGTAATTGAAATTGTAATATAAAGCTACAGACAACAGCCTAATGCAAGTAAGTGGAATGCTCCTTACGAGAAATTTCTAAGGAAATCCATTTAAAAAGAATATTCATCAGAATACAAATTTAGGCTCTAAGAAATTAACTATTTTTGCGTTCACCCTGTCTTCGATATATCAGTAGTAGTGGAACGCTTCATCATTTACCCGCTTTCAGCTTTTTTTGTCATACATTCGAGTATTTGCTTTCGTTGACCCGTTAATAATACGAAAAAATATGTCCACAAATGAAGCCACAAACGTGAGCGGCACGTTCCAGGTTTTACGTGGTCTGCTGCACAGCATTCCGCGCAATTAATTTCCACAATACTGCTGCGCCACCTGATACATTTAATTTGTGTGTTTATAAAGCTTAAGATTTCTTGGAAAGAGGTGCAAAAAACCCATTTCACGCAGTAGCTGACGTAAATGTTCTAATGGTGCATGATTTATTATCAAAACGCAACACGTATTATTGCTCACGCTATTCATGCGTTAAGGAAACGTTTTGCTTTAATGGAAGGTAAAACGTCTGCGGGAAGGATGAGGTGATAAATGACGGCCAGAGACAAAAAACGACGACAGTTAAATTTCACAGTTTTCTGGGAGAGATCGGCGTATGAATAAACAGTGCAGTATTTTAGCTCGAGGAACCTAGCAGCGGAATTTACTAATTTGTACAGTGTGATGGATATTAATTATTTATATTATGAGGTGCTACACCAGTTAATATTTTTCGTGCATAGCACAACTCATTTCGGGAAGTTATTTCCATTTTCAAGTGCAATAATTTATGTCGGGATAGTTTCTGATGTCTAAGTGTGTGCTGTGCAACGATTCTTACTTTCCGGTGACCTCTTTATGGTTTTATTGCAATCGGAAAATATAAATCATCTTATCGTTTACACGTTAACTTTAGAAACTAACGTTTCATGTGTATTTACTTGCAAGTTTGTACACTCTTCACGTAGAAATATATTACGACAGTGTTGCTTCCGAAAGAATTTGGATGCAGTCAGAGATGTTTAGTACTTCGTAGACCGTTTGCAACAAATTGTTATTTTAGAGCCAAGAACTTAAAATACCTATCAGCAACACAAGTGAGTACTTAACTTATCACTTATGCTTTACGCTTTATTTTCATATTTCTTCGTTGCATGGCTTTTTTTGTCTTTCTTCTTATATTTTCAGGCCATATTTCCTGCACACTAGAATCGTTGAAGCACTACTTGGACGGAAAATTCAGTTTTTATGAGTGATAATTTGATCAAGAGCATGTCTTTTTAGTTTTTTCATGTACTTTAGTGCTACACTACTGTCACAATCTACTTCTACACTGATTAAAATTGCAAAATGCAGGAAGCATTGCTTCGACATGACCCCAAACACAAGGTTTTTTTGCCACGCGCGATCTCGGCTTGCGACGTAATAAGGGGAAGTCATATGAAAAAAAAGAGAGAGAGAGAGATGGAACAAAGTAAGTAAATTGTTTATTATTTTAAAAGTAATCGCCGTAACTGTGGACACATTATTCCACTGTTAGACAAAACGGTCAATGCCTTCATGGGAACATTTTTGCTCTTGTATACGGAATCACGGTAGTACAAAGACACACACATCTTCGTCCGAAGCAGATCTACGCCCCGAATGTCTTTCTTCAGGGAGCCACAGTTCACATAGGGAAAGATCGGGACTATACGGACAATGTGTAAGGGATCCGCATCTAAACTTCTGGGGCTTAGTTGAAACAACCTTTCAAACACGTGGGCTGGCCAAGAAGGCTCTAGCCGTCGTGTCACAAAATATGATAAATGAATTAACAGTTATGACGAGTGCTTTTGAAATAACAAGCAGTTTATGTACTTTCTTTCAATCTCCCTCACTTTCATTCGACTGACCTTTACAACTGAAACTCTGTCGGGGAATGAACTGTCAGTCTTCGGGCCGAAACTTACTACTAGTGGAATAGTTATTTCATAAAGGTCAAAAGTTTCATTTTAATACGTGGGAAAAGGTTAAAAATTCGTAACCATAACATGTACAGCCACTGCCAAACAAAACTCCGATTGGACTCACGTCAGATAAAACCGAAAATCCTACCAGTAGGCTGAAAATATACACATATAAAAGCCGATGTTTAAATGCCCGGTCGTCCGGCTGTCATAAATCCTGATAAACGAATACTCTCGTGATGAATGTTCCAAGCATCAGCAAATCGTCAACTTCATCAACGAAAACGGAAACAGTACAGTATAAGCTATTTCTTTCTTAAGACACACGGTAAGTCACTTTATTTATAAAGGACATTCTACATGTTAGCTAACTTTTTAAGAGTGGCATCAAATAAAACGTCCTGATCATTAATAAATATATAACGGGTTGATGACACAAAAACTACTACGACGGAATGGAAAGTGTTACGCCACGAAACAGAAGACAGACATTTGTTGTCGAACATTGTAGAGATTTTTATCGTATAATGGCTATCAAATTTTCGTTTCATTCGGAAGTGATGTCCATCATCAAGATCAATATGAAAACACCGTTGTATTTCTTGAGGCACGGAAATTCCTAGGATCCGAATGTTTCTGTCAGTTAATAAAGATGGGCAGTTGGAGGCTGGTATGAAACAATATCTTTTCTTATTGCATATAAGACTTGCTCCACATGTGGCAAAGCAAGGGACGGGGCAGGTCCGTCAAAGATTCATGCGTTCTTCAAGAGGACTGTGGTGAGTGCTATTACGCTTGGGCTGGCATTATTCTGCTGGAATGTGTATCATCGTCATCAAGGTTATGACGGTAGGGTTTACCATTGTCATAGGCGAGCATTCAGCCTCGCTTCAACCGTCTTGTTATACTAGTAGCCACTGAGCCTTCCTTCAACATTTACCATGCCATTATCAAATAGCTCCGGGCACCATGATTCCATAAATAGAAGAGGTATTGGTGTCGATATCCGCTGCTTCCTGTGACGTGTAATCACGTTATCTTCGGAGACGTTGGCTTCGATTTGACCGGCTCAAACAGAAGTGAGATTCCTCGCTGGACGCCAGATAATGGAACTCAGCGACCCGGTTGACTCTGGCCGAATATCGGGCAAATCTACGTTTGTCTGTGCCGTGGTGTCAGTGGTAAACCACTTATGGTAACGAGGGATCTCAGTCTAGATGATCTCTTACCGACATTTCGTATTGGCACTGTTCCTGTGAACACCATCCGGATTGTGACTCTTGTTGTCCATCTACATAAGCTGCACAGTCGCATCTTCTGGGCGTGCTGCGTTGCCAGTTTCTTCTGAAAATTTCCAGTAACATTAGACAATCTGAAAGTAGAGGAGGCCACGGTTAGCTGATGTAAAAGACTACTTTGCATACAGCCTCTATTTTCAGCCACCATGGAGCTAAAGTGCAGCAATCGTGCAAGTGGGAACTGTATGTTGGGATACACCAACTGCCGTAACTTCAGTCTACTTTGAAACGTCACGAACGAAGGACTTAGATTTCATCGTTTTTCTGTCCCGTGAGTAGACTTTTTGATCGTATATTTCTTTGTACATGGAATTAAGTTGTTGCTGATGGAGATTTTCGAAAGTGTTGTTAAGTATGGGTGCATGCATGTAATATAATCTTTCGTGTCTCACGTATGGGATTGTGTGGTATAAATTTTGTTTTAGTTATGCATTTAGATTTGTTTTAGTTGACATAGTTACATATAGGGCCATTTGGCATAGCTTTACCAGCAGGTGACATCGAACAGAACCAAGAAGTTATACGTCACAATCTCAAGGGCCTCGTAATCACACTTAACTGATTCAGATGACTGCTTTGGTGAAATATTATGCCGATCAGTACACTGGTAAGATTATCAAAAGAGATGGCAGCGAGATTCGTGTGCCCACCATGGTCAAGAAAAGGGAGAAACTGGAGGTCAGGCTACGATGATTCAGTCTGATACGACCATCGTAAAATTGTACGAAAGTATGAGTGAACTGTTCAAATAATTGAGCGTCAAACACCTACATTCTTTGTTTGTTTAAAACATTGTATTTTAATAAATACAAGTAGTTAAAAAAATAAGCACAACATTTTTTTAGGGAATTCATTGTTTGTTAATGCGTTTAAGTTCACACAGCTGTTTATACATTTAGGCAGAATTCATTTTTATTCAAATATGATTTTTTCACCACAATTTACGTTTTTGAAGAATTCTTTAAAAAGGAAGTAACCTTACGGTTTGATAAAATACAAAGATGTCTCTCCAGACCTGCTGTTTTCTGCCTAAGTGCCCCGATCCCAACAGATATTGCTATGTCACCCCTCCGGCTATGTCACTCAATACTTTACTAAGGGTTAGTTAGCAAAGTTAAAAGCTTTCAGGAAAAGCAGTTAGGGCTTACTTAAGTTCTTATTTAATTAATGGGTCCTACATGATTTTGCAGTCAAAAGGTTGAGCTATTCGCCGCATTCATATGTATTACACGAAAACACAGAAAAGTAGAAAACCGAAATATGTGCCAAGTAGCTCTGGTCTGCGCTACTGACAGCGTTCCTCATCAGCAGAAATGATGTCTTTCCTGTTTTAAAATACGGAGATGTGTCTGTTCAATCACCCACCAACGTCATTTATCTGTTAAATTTTGCACGTGAGTACAAACGCCGGCCCGTTACAGTGTTCCCATTGTGAAAGTGGCTTAATCCAGTGGACTTTTCCATTTGTGGCCAGTGCTGTTATTAGAATGATGCCACATTCCTCTCTGCTCCGCTTACATACGAGGTGCGAGCAAATACTAAAGGGAATCTTTATTTTCCTTAAACATTCCTTATTTATGCTTTAAGATAAACTTTTTCCCCTTCAGAGTAGCCCCCTCAAATATAATACACTTGAGCAGCGCTTTTGGCGATCGTGATAGCTCATCTGAAACTCATTTTTCCTAACGGTATTCAGTTCCTTCGGCTATTCTCTTTTTACCTCACCAATGGTTGTCAAACGACGTCCTTTTACGCTTCTCTTCAGCCTCGGGTACAGAAAGAAGTCGCAGGGGGCCATATCCTTCGAATATGGGGACTGAAGCAATATAAACGGTTTGCTTTTTGCCAAAAAATCCCGAACAAGCATTGAGGTGTGGTCTGAAGCGTTATTGTGATTCAGTTTGCACCGTCTGTTTTTCCACCGGTCGTTTATGCGGACTGCTTCACGCAAACGGTGCATAACTTCCAGATAGTACTCTGTATTGACTCATGATGCACTATCCCTCTGTAATCGAAGAAGTGAGTTGGAACTTCACATGTCATTCAACTTGTAGAAGTTTTTTTCGGTCTTTACTCTTCAGTTTCCATTGGGACGAATGGGCATTGGTTTCGACGTCATACCGGTATACCCAAGTTTCGTCACTTGTTTATAACCTTCCGTAAAACTTTTGGATCTCTGTCGACTGCATTCAGTAATTCCTGAGCGATTTCTACGCGATGTCGGTTTTGGTCGAAAGATAAGAATTTGGGAATAAACTTTTCTGCAACTACTTTCATGCTAAGACATCCGAAGCAATTGCTTGGCATGAGCCCACATCATCAGCAACCTCACTAATGGCGATTCAGAGATTTTCCTGAAATATTTTCTTTATTTCTTCTGAGGTGTCGTCAGGAATTGATTGCTAGTGCGTCCAGGACGGTAGATGTCTTCAAAATATTCTCGACCCTCTTTGAAACGTTTGTACCACTCGTAAACTCTTGTCTTACAAATAGCAGATTCGCCAAAAGCCGAAGTCAACAATCCGAATGCCGTGCTGCACTTTATTCCATTTTTCAAGCAAAATGTAATGCAGTTTCTTTGGTCCACATTTTTCGTAAGCAAAAATTCGCGGAGCACTCGAAAACAAATACACCAGCAACATGTATACCAACAAGATAAAAAGCTGAAAATCGGATGTATGAAGCCCGCGGGTTTGGTCGCACGTCGCAGTTCCCTTGTCACATCATGTTCCCCAATGCGCCCATATTGTATTAAATTTCACGTTGGGCAGTGGTCATAATGTGTATTTATCTTCCACTGTGTCCAACTGCCCCTTGAAACCAATGAGTACCCCATAAAATTTAATCCTCTGTCCTATGTTCTTTTTCACTTTCCTGTAATACTCCATCAATGACCAGACTGAATAATAGCCAGTGTACCCTAAGTTTCATAATGAAAATGGAGCCGATAATTGTGTCAGCTTTCCTTACAACTTAAATTCACAGATGGCTGTCGCGCTTACTTTATTTCTCAGACAGCGCATCTGCGACACCGCGCGTCTGCTATAACATCTCTGCATCAGCCGTTCCTCACGGATGCTGATCGCAATCAGTCAGTCCGCATTGTGTAATCGTCGAGTGAGCCACGGCCGAGATAGCTGCGTGGCAAGAACGATGAACATTTTTCTTTGAGGATCTGATTTTATAATATTGTTTTTGATATGTTTACTGCGACACAGAAAGGTTTTTTGATTGGTTTGATGAAGACTTCATATTGAGATACCGGTAATAATTAATTTCCTTTGCTTTTATTGCGTATTCCCGCCGGAGTGGCCGAGCGGTTCTAGGCGCTACAGTCTGGAACTTCGTGGCCGCTGCGGTCGCAGGTTCGAGTCCTGCCTCGGGCGTGGATGAGTGTGATGTCCTTAGTTAGGTTTAAGTAGTTCTAAGGTCTAGGGGACTGATGACCTCAAATGTTAAGTCCCATAGTGCTCAGAGCCATTTGAACCATTTTTTATTGCATGCGAGCTGCTGCCTCCACACCATTATAACAATTTAGTGTGCAGCACAAAAGTTCTCTCTCTTCTTAATTAGGTAAGATGAGCGTCAATTCAAGAAAGATTAATTTAATTAATGTTACCTTTTGTAATCTACGATGAACATATATATTTTGTAACAATTCTATGAACATTACACAGTTGAACAAAACACTAAAAAGTATTTTCCGATTTCGTTATTTCTTTGCAGTTCTCGATTACAATGAAGAATGCTTTTGTAAAGTGACTTTTCTAGATATGCCATTACACCCTTTAAAGGAACCAGCATTAACGTAATTTACCACGTCATTCCACATTTCCCAGTCTTAGTCAGTCATCTGACAAAGTTTCCCAGTTGCAATTTAAAGTGCTGACACATTAGGAGGATGCATTTTAGACGGAGTTCACCTGTAGATAGCTCGCCGCCCAGTAAATGAGAGTCACTTTTAGTAGCTTTCAATAGCAGCAAAAGCAGAGAGTAGTTGCCCGAGAATTGTTCATTGGCATGGGAAGTCAAATAATATAAAGAAAAAAATTACATTTCAGATTTCCTACAGATTTGTACATCGTTGTTATTCAGCAACCGTGTACTAGTTTCAGCTTAGAATTAAACAGCCAGCCGGTTGCACAAAAATGGCTGGTTCACTGACGTAGGTTTCTGTGTCGTGCGCCCGCGCTTAATTTCGCCCTAATTCCCGAGGATTTGGAATCGTTCTGCAAGCGAGAGCGCGTGGAGCGTGACTGTCTCCGGTAGAGGGCAGGTCGCAGGAGAAGGTGGTTTAAGGGCTGCGGCAACCTGGAGAGTGTGGTACGGGCGGCGAGGAGCGCAAGTGAGGCAACGTATTGTTGTGGCCAAGTGTCTCCGGCGCCCATGGCAAGAGTGGTGCCTTCGCTCACTGCAGGTTTGGTGGGGCCGAGTGTTAGTCGCAGAAGTGAACATTGCTCGTTAAAAGCTGCATGAACAGGACGCACAATATTCGGCGTGCCCTGTGATATTGAAGTTGCAAGCCGTTTGTGTCCAATGTGGTGCAGGGCTGGAGTCCGGCCTGACCTCTTCAAGTACTGGACACGGTGGCGTCTGCTGTATGATACCCGTGGGATTCCAGCTACGAGTAATCTTCGTTACATCCTTATCTCGACGCTCCCTAAGGAAATGTTTGTCAATGGGCGCTGGATTTTACTAGAAGTCACGGTGAGCACCCGATTTGTGTGCATGTCACTTGGTGTCACGTGGTGGCTATATTGACTCAGTATCCTGGTTGTCCGTTGTTATATGTAAATGTGTTACGTATGAAGGTTTTTCCTGGTACTACTTGACTTCAGTTCTCTCAGTGTGTGTGGGCTTGTAGCTGTCACCATTCCTAACTGATTTTAGAATCTAAGGGCGTAAAATGCAGATGTAATTCTTCTGATTTACGTTTGTACTTACTAATCAAAAATGGTATAACCTAGCTACCTTATTTCTGAGGCATGTCTATAGTTCAGTAAACAGCTTGAGGTTTTACTAAATCGTTCGTATCTACTAAACAAAGAGAAAATAAGCTGAAGAAAAACTTCATGCCTCAGTAGTCAAGTCATGGTTTCCTGCATAACGTCCGTACTTTTCTGCATTTGTAGTATGTTTAATTCTTACTAAATAATTAACAAGTTGCTTCTGTGTTACAGGATAGGTGATTGTACCTCTTGTTAAATGTGGTCTAGTAGAATATGCCTGTGGATCATGACTGAAATTTTTAATAACGGTTTCTAGAACTACGGTAGCGGCAACTGCCGTGCTATGTTAGTAGAGAAGTTGCCTCTGCCACCGCCTCTACCATCATAAATTCGAACGACATTTGTGAGTCATTTTGGCTACTTCGAAGGCAATGACGTTTTGATAATTACTGGCAATAGCCGATGGTTGATATTTGTGACATATTCATTTGATCATACGTTTTCCTGTTTGTAATGTAAATATATTTTTCATTCATTTAATGTTCTTTACTAGAGGAAGTGATTTTATACTGTTGCCGTTTTGAGGTGTTTTGTGTTGTGTTATTGAAATGTAGTCTTTTTAGTTCTGGAGGTAATTTGTTAATGTTATTCTGAGAGTTTTGCTTTTTAAGAATAAATTCATTAGTGTTTTTAGAAATGTTAATAAATTCATTATGGCTCAGTACCTTTCCACTCAACACCAGCTCCCTACCGCATTTCAGTTTCGACGCCTACTAGGGGTGTCTCCATCAGAATTAAATGTTGCTAAATCGTAAAATTACATTGTTAAAAAGCAATAGTCAGAATTGGGAGCAGCTATGTCCTAGTCAAATGTAGGATCAGTCTGATGTTGTTCCCATGTGGATACATGTGGAAAAAGCTAGATCATTTCATTTTAATGTTAAAAAATATATCGGCTCAACCACTTGTTTATAGTGTAAAACACTAAGATTGACGCGTTTCGGAAGTCAAGCTTCCATCATCAGAATAATAAAAAGTAAAAGAACCTGTTAAAACTCTCTAAAATGGAACATGCACCAGGCACAATAACACTGATAATAAAATTAAAACATCGTGGCTACTTCCCTTGTTGCAGCCGTGTCTACCAAGGTGCGTCTCCATATAGTCGTCAAAATATAAAATACTCTGGAATGGTGTCGTCTATGGTGTTCAACATCTAACCACATGGCTCTCTCCTCTATCGTCGTAATCCGCCAGTGCGTCTTCGTTGATACCACACACCACGTAGCCAAACACGACACTGAAACGCGAGTGAGCTCAGGCGCAAGTAAACAAGGAAGTTACAGAGGTGTCTATACAAACAGATAACGTATACATGTTCCAAGGACCTCATGAAATGATGGTATCCTGCCAATTGCTAAAAAAGTAGTTACTAAACGAAACCAGTGAAATGTTTGAAAAAGTTATTTGTATCACCAGTTAGCTGTTCATTCAGTGTGTTCTGATTATCCAAGCTATGTATCGTAATTTCCAGCTGTTCTACTAGATCCAGCTTTTTGCCTTTGTCCTGTCTATATTTTTTAACATTGACATTCACAACCACGACCTCTCATCCAGTATGGATAAAAGCACGTTTCATTTTAGTTTTGACTTGAGCATAGCTGCTCCATGTCCTGAGTGTCGCTTTTCAGCAATGTAATTTTACGATTTAGCAACATTTCATTCTGATGAAGACACCCTCGGTATGTGTCGAAACCTAGGTCAGTGTACCTACCATTTATGTGCAACAGGTTGGCAGTTTAATCGTAAGTTGATTTCACATTTCAAGAGACTTCCTTTCATTTGACCAGAAATTGGTTAAGGATTTTGTCGAAATATCATGTTGGAGAAGTAAAGTGGTATGAAACAGAGTGTTACGAGTTTTGTAGGAACTTACGTAGAATCCGGTTTTCTCTATTAGACGACACAATACGCTTTCTAGGAAAGTTTCGATTTACTGTTTGCAATGGACGCATTCTCAGACAACCTTTCAGACACTCCAAGCAAACCAACTATCAATACAAAATCAATAAACAGAAAGTAATAATAACTTTCAGTGCTGATTAATAATTTTGTTAAATGACGTGCTTTCTAACAATTATAGGTGCAGGGTAAACTAATCACTAAACTGCACGTAAAGAATGATGAAAGGAGAACACAGCTGCGTGGCCTGTGCAGAGCCAGCGCCGCCTGTGGTCTCGGTATCGCTGCCGTTAGCTGCCCTGGCGGGCCAGTGTCCGGCGGGCGAGCCTAAGCGGGCAAGCTGTGTGCCCCGGCCGGGTATCGATTGCAGGCCTATAAACAGGCGTGCGCCAGACGTTAAGTGGCCGTACGTACGCCCCAGCCAGCCGCACACGGTGCCACACGGTACAGCCGCCTGCTTGTACGACGCACCTGCTCTGCTGCCACAATGTTCGGATCTAGTTACGTGTACTGGTCTATTAACCTCTAGTTTAACTAGGAAAGCCTGTTCTATAATGTCTCCTTGTCGATTCAGGAGACTTGCGTAGAGTTCTCAAAATGTTGCTTCACACTTGACAGTGTTATCAATTAGAGGAGCCTTGTTGATAAGGTGACCAACTCAGCCGTATTTACCAGTATCCCCTCCTATTATAGCATTTCTATTCAATCCCCCAAAACATCTTTATTGAACATCCTTTTCTTCCGTACATTTCGTCTATGATCACTGTTGTTAATGTTAACACCGCGAAGTACAAGGTGAACAGAAAGTCAGTATATATTTTAAAAATTAATAAACCACGAAATAATGTAGATAGAGAGGTAAAAATTGACACACATGCATGAAATGACATGGGGTTTTATTAGAACCGCCCCATATTGCTAGACGGCTGAAAGATCTCTTGCGCGCGTCGTTTGGTTATGATCGTGTGCCCAGCCGCCACTTTCATCATCGTTGGCCTCCCAGGTCCCCAGACCTCAGTCCGTGCATTATTGGCTTTGGGGTTACCTGAAGTCGCAAGTGTATCGTGATCGACCGATATTTCTAGAGATGCTGAAAGACAACATCCGACGCCAACGCCTCACCATAACTCGGGACATGCTTTACAGTGATGTTCACAACATTATTCCTCGACTACAGCTATTGTTGAAGAATGATGGAGCACATATTGAGCATTTCCTGTAAAGAACATCATGTTTGCTTTGTCTTACTTTGTTATGCTAATTATTGCTATTCTTATCAGATGAAGCGCCATCTGTCGGACATTTTTTGAGCTTTTGTATTTTTTTGGTTCTAATAAAACGCCGTTTCATTCCAAGCACGTGTGTCAATTTGTACCTCTTTATCTACATTATTCCGTGATTTATTCAGTTTTCAAATTTATACTGACTTTTGATCACCCAGTACACCGCTAGTTCAAGTTTCATCTACCGACAGATCTTCTTCTTTTGCTTGTGCCTTAGTCCCGAAGTTTGTGCAGGGTCGGCATGGTTACAATCGGATTTGACGTGGTTAATTTTTAAGGGGAGGCTGTATACCGTTCCTGCCGCCTCCCCGTACCTCCTGGGACGGTATCAGTGTATCCCAGTCGTTTGAGTCTAGTGTAAATCATGAAATAGTTCGAATGTGTGTTGAATGTCTGCGAGTCGTGTAACTGAGGCGGAATAGGGGGACCACACCGGTATTCACCTAGTGGGATGTAGAAAACCGCCTAAATACCACATCCACGCTGTTCGGTTCACCGTTCCTCGTCTTTAATCCACCGAGTGGACTCGATCCTGGGCCAGCGCGCCTGCCCGAGTCCAGGGAGCAGCGCATTAGCGCTCTCGGCTAACCCGTCGGGTGAAAATGTTTCGTATAATAATCGATACTAGCATCGACATAATCTGTTTTCTATTCGTGCTTCTACGGAAAGAAGACTGTTTGGCTCAAGGAGAAGCAAGGGGCGTAGAAAGAATGGCACACCTACTTGTCTAAAGGGATCGTGAGAGGGGAAATGTTTACTCGTTCCTCTGTCAGGAATGCCTCGGACGCGTTCGCCACGTACTAATCAGGAGTTGTTCTAAAAATAACACACGGAGGTAAGAAAGACTAGCGAAAGAGGGATATAAAGACGTTCACGTCTAAGCACGCTCGTTACGTTATTTATCTGTCAACACTCACACAGCACAACATGGCGAACACTTCGAAAGAGTTATTAAACTTATGAGCGATAAATGGACTGATCAGGAAAACAGCAGTAGCTTAGAACTTCTTAAGTCATAGGTGATGATTGAAATCAACTTTGATTATAATTGTAAAGGCAGATATATAACTTCAGAGTTCTTTAGCTTCTATTCATAAGAATTCGTATTGTACTCATAACATATGTGTGCAAATTCGTGTAGTTTCAATGTCATTATAGCTGACTTTAATATGTGCTGGCCAAATAAAACGTTTTGTTTAGATTAAATCAGATTGAATTTATTTCCCATCCCATAGAGCCACAAAAGGTAGGGTTCTCATATATATGAAACATGCCAGAAAATATAACATGACAAACGTATTCACAATGCTTGAGTAGCCGGCCGTTGTGGCCGAGCGGTTCTAGGCGTGTCAGTCTGGAACCGCGCGACCGCTCCGGTCGCCGGTTCGAATCTTGCCTCGGGCATGGATGTGTGTGATGTCATTAGGTTATTTAAGTTTAAGTAGTTCTAAGTTCTAGGGGACTGATGACCTCAGAAGTTAAGTCCCGTAGTGCTCAGAGCCATTTGAACCATTTGAGCCAATGCTTGAGTATATTACACATTTCTGAATCCTCATCACAAATGAGTCTTATCACACGCTTTTACGTTTAAAACTTTCTCTCGGTTTGGTGTGTTACTCAATGTTTGATACCATGTGACATTACGAGAGTAGAAGCAAGCAAAATATGCCAGCTGTTTAAAAGGTGTAGCTCAACTGGCAACCATTCCAAGAAAATGTGATGTAGTTGTGCAGCAGAAGCTCATTGCGAACTAATCTCCTTTACACCTCACTTAAAATCGAGGTCAGATGTTGGTCATCTCCCTTAAAACGATCAGATGTTAATCGCCCTACTCTTTGCGCCTCGGATTATGCATGCTAAAACTTTCTATGTAGATTAAGTGTGCATCTTGTACGGTAATATTCCTCCAGTTTCGATCAAGTCCTGTTATTTCTGTAACACTAGTTAACAAATTTATACTTTTTCTGCATCTGGTTTTTAAATGAGTGAATTTACCTAATTTTGGGGTGCTGAATACACTGGTAAAATCACTTTTTATCTATGACGTCACATTTTCTAGATGCACAGCAGAATAAAAAATGGCAATAGCGAAAATTGACACAATTAAGTCAAACAAAAATATACATTTCGGACGTTTGAAATCACTACTACCTAGTGTGTATATTTGGGCATGATGCCAATAGAAGGTCAAAATTAGTTCAGAAGATATTTTCACCTTTAATCGTCTTTGGTTTTTGAAAAATGCGACGACGGATTATAATACGACACCGTAGAGCGTTGTCCTATCTACAGAGAAAAATTGTTACTCATACTCGAAATTTCTTTAATCCAAATACCACTAACAATCTTTCTTCGCCAAACGTTTGATGCTTTAGTTCAATATACGTGACACTCGTTAAGCACAGAGAATTTTTATACCGTAAACCGAGGCGATGTCATGCAATTTTTGAAGGTTTTCTTCAAAAAACTCTTTTCCTAGTGAAACGTTTCGGTAAATTTTGAAGATGTATATAACTTGAACACATTCCTCATCCATTAAACTTAGTACTTATTTCCTGGAGTACTCCTTTCTACCAAAACATTGCCCGAAACGTGGCACAAACTCATCCGATAGACGGGATGGGAGGGGTAGGAAGGGGGGGCTGAGTTTTTGCCAATGTCTTCTTCCTGGGTTTCCCAGTACTAAACAGTGAGTGGCCGAATGACAACCACATACGAGGTAACTATGTGACAACAAAAGGTAAAAACTCTAAAAAATAAATCCCGAACTTCTCATCGTTATAAAGAATATTTTGAAGGATATAAATTCGCCGCTGACTGTGCAAATTATTTGTCTCACAAATGCAACTTCGGCGTTTAGGCAATTTTCAACTGATACTGCCGAAGATTTTGCTACAGCGAATATTTGTCTTTCAAAAAAAAAAAAAAAAATGGTACAAATGGCTCTGAGCACTATGGGACTTAGAACTTAGAACTACTTAAACCTAACTAACCTAAGGACATCACACACATCCATGCCCGAGGCAGGATTCGAACCGGCGACTGTAGCGGTCGCGCGGTTCCAGTCTGTAGCGCCTAGAACCGCTCGGTCACCCCGGCCGGCATTTGGCTTTCAGTCAGAGGATTTTAAAGTCTGACATGTGCTGGTGCAACATCTTTTGCAATACCAATTTAATTTGCTGCAAATGCCGAAACTGCCATTATGAAAAAAAAAAAATTTCTACAGTGAATGGCGAATACGGTGTTCTTTAGCAAACCTAAAATAAGTCTGTTGTTGAGCATTTAATGCATTATTACAAATTGTACAGTACCTGAATTTACTGGCTCTGTTTTTTTTCTTTTTTTTCTTTTCTTTTTTTTTTTTTTTTTAACTCAGGAACACATAAGTAAGATGACACTCTGCGACCACGTCGGTAGAGAGAAACTTTTACAGCTTGCCACAAATCCAGCAATGAAAGTGGAATACGATAATCACTCATGGATACAGCAAGCGCATCATGGTTTAAAAAATACGGTTTGGCTACCCACGGGTACGTGATGTTTCCCATGCAGTTTATTCGTGGTGGTATTTCAACGAATACCATATATGTTTGCCGCTGCACGAATTCTTCTGACGAATTTCTTCAAGGGCATTCTCTAACTAATCATCAGTTTAGCTGGCGCAAGGACGACAATCTGCAATTTTTTATATGTGGGTGGCATCTTCTGCAACCGCATTCCCAACATTAGTATTATGAATACCGGTGCAGTGTATTGTTAAACAGTCACCCAAACATTGTTACCCAAAGCGTTAATGAAAACGTGGCACGAAGTCACCACTGCATCTTTAAGTTTTTAGCAGCTCTCCAAAGTGCTAAAACAGTGGGTGAGAGAATATTCATATTACGGCATCAGACTAGTCAATACTGTAGCAGAATTATACACGGTGAGTCGCGTAAGACGTAACATCCACTTTATTCCGGGGGCGATTGCACGTATCGGCATGCGGTTTTCGGCGAATCATTGCCGACTATGGAGCACATACGTTGGTATATGCACAATAATCACAACGTTTATATTGTCCGAGATAATGAGGCAAGTACATGCTTTTTAAATGGGACGCTATACTTTTTTATCATCATTAGAACGCTCTGGAAAAGACGCGTAAAGTGATGAAACGCATGTTGCTATTGTGATTCAAACTTTTCCTAAAAGAGTGCGGATGAGGATTTACCTACGTTAAGCAGGCCGTGCTTGCTGCATAGAGCACGGCAACTCGGCCCGCGGGTCGCGGGAGGCGTGTTTACAGTCTGCAGCCGCTTCCGACCGCCTCGACCTCCAATCGTACAATGTTTCCCAGGGTCTTTTAGGCGAAGTTTGAATCGCAATAGCAACATGCGTCGCATAATTATACGCGTCTTTTCCAGAGCGTTCGAATGATGCTAAGAAAAGTACGCCGTCCCATTTAAAAACATGTACTTGCCTCATTATCTCGGTCAATATAAACGTTGTGATTATTGTGCGGATCGGAGCGTGGAATGACAGATCACTTAATCGGGCAGGTAGGTTAGAAAATTTAAAACGGGAAATGGATAGATTAAAATTAGATATAGTGGGAATTAGTGAAGTTCGGTGGCAGGAGGAAGAAGACTTTTGGTCAGGTGAATACAGGGTTATAAATACAAAATCAAATAGGGGTAATGCAGGAGTAGGTTTAATAATGAATAAAAAAATAGGAGTACGGGTAAGCTACTACAAACAGCATAGTGAACGCATTATTGTGGCCAAGATAGACACAAAGCCCACGTCTACTACGGTAGTACAACTTTATATGCCAACTAGCTCTGCAGATGACGAAGAAATTGATGAAATGTATGAGGAGATAAAAGAAATTATTCAGGTAGTGAAGGGAGACGAAAATTTAATAGTCATGGATGACTGGAATTCGAGAGTAGGAAAAGGGAGAGAAGAAAACATAGTAGGTGAATATGGATTGGGGCCAGGAAATGAAGGAGGAAGCCGCCTAGTAGAATTTTACGCAGACCATAACTTAATCATAGCTAACACTTGGTTCAAGAATCATGAAAGAAGGTTGTATACATGGAAGATCCCTGGTGATACTAGAAGGTATCAGATAGATTATATAGTGGTAAGACAGAGATTTAGGAACCAGGTTTTAAATTGTAAGACAGTTCCAGGGGCAGATGTGGACTCTGACCACAATCTATTGGTTATGAACTGTAGATTAAAACTGAAGAAACTGCAAAAAGGTGGGAAATTAAGGAGATGGGACCTGGATAAACTGAAAGAACCAGAGGTTGTACAGAGTTTCAGGGAGAGCATAAGGAGACAATTGAGAGGAATGGGGGAAAGATATACAGTAGAAGAAGAATGGATAGCTTTGAGGGATGAAATGGAGAAGGCAGCAGAGGATCAAATAGGTAAAAAGACGAGGGCTAGTAGAAACCCTTGGGTATCAGAAGAAATATTGAATTTAATTGAGGAAAGGAGAAAATATGAAAATGCAGTAAATGAAGCAGGCAAAAAGGAATACAAACGTCTCAAAAATGAGATCGACAGGAAGTGCAAACTGGCTAAGCAGGGATGGCTAGAGGACATATGTAAGGATGTAGAGGCTTATCTCACTAGGGGTAAGATAGATGCTGCCTACAGGAAAATTAAAGAGACGTTTGGAGAAAAGAGAACCACTTGCATGAACATCAAGTGCTGAGATGGAAACCCAGTTCCAAGCAAAGAAGGAAAAGCAGAAAGGTGGGAGTATATAGAGGGTCTATACAAGGGCGATGTACTTGAGGACAATATTATGGAAATGGAAGAGGATGTAGACGACGATGTAATGGGAGATATGATCCTGTGTGAAGAGTTTGACAGAGCACAGGAAGACCTGAGTCGAAACAAGGCCCCCGGAGTAGACAACATTCCATTAGAACTACTGACACCCTTGGGAGAGCCAGTCCTGACAAAACTCTGCCATCTGGTGAGCAAGATGTATGAGACAGGTGAAATACCCTCAGACTTCAAGAAGAATATAATAATTCCAATCCCAAAGAAAGCAGGTGGTGACAGATGTGAAAATAACCGAACTATCAGTTTATCATGTCACAGCTGCAAAATACTGACAGTTGTGTTACTAAATGTGACACTTCTGTCACTCAATGTAACTGGGTTTTCTCTTTTGATGCTGTCAATTGTCAGGATGAGCATTCTAAAGCATTCTGTCAGGGTGAAAATACTAAATAAATTAACTTCTCTCTCTTAACAACATGTGGGCAGGGTGGGTTCTTCCTTGGCTCGGGTATGAGGTCGAATGAAACATCATTTTTGCATAAGATAACTTTTATTGAAGATTTGTACAACTGTATCTTACGGGATGTTCTGGTTCGGAGAGCGGCAGCTGTGTCGTTTGTGAAGTCTTCTGCTGCGGCAGCGGCAGCAGCGGCGGCGGCGGCGGCGGCGCCGTCTGATTACGCGTAGCGGTGTGTATCTCGTGTCGCCGTCTCGCCCAGTTGACTGGAGACGCGCAGCGCGAGGTGGCCCGTTTAATTATTGCGGGCGAAGTCGTGCATCGGATGGTGATACCTTGGATGTGGCGTCCCAGTGTTTCTCTTCTCTAAGCGGCCGCGTGTGTTGTGCGTCGACCAGCGGAGCGGCGCGGCGGGGCAAGGCCAGTGTCCCGAACTCGAACCACGGACTCCCGCTTGCCAGTCTTCGGCTGTCAGGTCTTCATCCCAGCTCACAGGTGACTGCTGAGGTGAGGCCGTCTCCTTCCCGTCCTCACGAGTCACCCGGGTACGTAAAAATCAGACTTCAAATATCTTTTAACTTCTGTCTTCTGGCGCCGCGGCTGCTGCTTGCTATTCCATTACAGCGGCGGACTTGGTGCGTCTGTGCATGAAGCAGTCTCTTCTTGCATGACGGTCTTCAGCACCGAAACTGACTGAAAACTACTGTTACTCTTCTTTTCTTCCTTCGTCTCTCGTCTTCGTCTCCGTCCCCGTCTTCGTCTTCATCTTCGTCCCCGTCTTCATCTGTCGGGCCCACCGCGTCTCGCGTATTTATTCACTTCAGTTCACTGGGGGTGAACGACTTCACGGCCATTGCCTCTTCTGTCACGTTGAAAAGCTTCTCGAAGAATCTTCTTGACGTCGGTCATTGGCTCTTGGAATGTAGGCGGGGGCCTCTAATCGCATGTGACGACTGAGAAACACGTGAGCCGGTCATTGCCTCTTCCGTCACGTTGAAAAGCTTCTCTAAGAATCTTCTTGACGTCGGTCATTGGCTCTTGGAATGTAGGCGAGGGCCTTTGCTCACAAGCGACAACTGAGAACCACGTGAGCCGGTCAGGCGATGCCCTGATGGTTGAATCGACAGCGCCCGCTTATGTGGAACTTGCTGACTTCACGGTCATTGTCTCTTCTGCTCTGCTGTTGTGCCCGCTGTGTGCCAGTATGTAACTCTCCAAACTAAACCAAGTTTTCCATTTATATTCTAATTTCTAGTTCACTTTGATTTCACTAATTTATTTACGTAAGTACCACTCAACAATACTAACGCGAATACTTTACAGACGAATGGAAAAACTGATAGAAGCCGACCTCGGGGAAGGTCAGTTTGGATTCCGTAGAAATGTTGGAACACGTGAGGCAATACTGACCCTACGACTTATCTTAGAAGAAAGACTAAGGAAAGGCATCCTATGATTCTAGCATTTGTAGACTTAGAGAAAGCTTTTGATAATGTTGATTGGAATACTCTCTTTCAAATTATGAAGGAGGCAGGGGTAAAATACAGGGAGCGAAAGGCTATTTACAATTTGTACAGAAACAAAATGGCCGTTATAAGAGTCGATGGATGTGAAAGGGAAGCCGTGGCTGGGAAGGGAGTGAGACAGGGGTGTAGCCTCTCCCCGATGTTATTCAATCTGTATATTGAGCAAGCAATAAAGGAAACAAAAGAAAAGTTTGGAGTAGGTATTAAAATCCATGGAGAACAAATACAAAACTTTGAGGTTCGCCGATGACATTGTAATTCTGTCAGAGGCAGCATAGGACTTGGAAGAGCAGCTGAACGGAATGGACAGTGTCTTGAAGGGAGGGTACATGATGAACATCAACCAAAGCAAAATAAGGATAATGGAATGTTGTCGAATTAAGTCGGGTGATGCTGTGGGAATTAGATTAGGAAATGAGACAAAGTAGTAAAGGAGTTTTGCTGTTTGGGGAGTAAAATAGCTGATGATGGTCGAAGTAGAGAGGATTTAAAATGTAGACTGGCAATAGCAAGGAAAGCATTTATGAAGAAGAGAAATTTGTTAACATCAAGTATAGATTTAAATGTCAGGAAGTCGTTTCTGAAAGTATTTGTATGGAGTGTAGCCATGTATGGAAGTGAAACGTGGACGATAAGAAGAGAATAGAAGCTTTCGAAATGTGCTGCTACAGAAGAATGCTGAAGAATAGATGGGTAGATCACATAACTAGTGAGGAGGTATTGAATAGAGTTGGGGAGAAGAGGAACTTGTGGCACAACTTGACCGGAAGAAGGGATCGGTTGGTAGGACATGTTCAGAGACATCGAGGGATCACCAATTTAGTATTGGAGGGCAGCATGGAGGGTAAAAATCGTAGAGGGAGACCAAGAGATGAATAAACTAAGCAAATTCAGAAGGATGTAGGCTGCAGTAGGTACTGGGAGATGAAGAAGCTTGCACAGGATAGAGTAACATGGAGAGCTGCATCAAACCAGTCTCAGGACAGAATACCACAACAACAACAACACCAAAGTATGTGCCCCATAGTCGGCTATGATTCGCCGAACAGCGCTTGTCGATACGTGCAATCGCCCCCGGAATAGTGGCAGTGTTTAGTCTTACGCGACCTACCGTGTATATTAACAGCAGTCTGAGAATATTCTTCCATCCGTGAGACACGATAGAAAGTGTCCGATAAATAGACTCGCACCTCAAAATACTCAGAGTGCTGCAGACTGTTTGATGGGACCATCCGAAGTAGAACGTAAATAATGAATACACCTGCAGGCAGCAGCATTTTCCAGTAAAGTTTTAGGTACTTCAGATTTTCTGGTGGGGACATTCCCAAATCCTGGAACGTATTTGTTCGAAAGAAATGCGGGTGGTACAAAATCACCTGCACGACAGAAATTCACCACGGTTTACGATCTACGTGTTAGCTGTAGGGAATTTTATATTCGGAAAGTACTATGCAGTTCCATATCTTCAGTAGACAATCACATCGTAAAAAATTTGGGTCACTTTCTAAATGCTTTTTTTCTGTAAGAGCAGGTTCAGCTTTTCATGTCTCACATTCTGTATCTCTATCAATACGACGTAAGAGAACGAACACAACCTGTGGGAGGTGCAAGAATGCGTCGTTGTGTATCCCTGTTACTGTCACATATTTATGTACATGGGTTTCAGACGTATCTCTAGTGAATCCAGACCTGATATCGCATTTGGATTCAAATGAAACTTGTTACTCTGCCAGTAACACTGTCATTTCGAGATAGAGGACTGTCGCTGGCAACTGTTTGATATTTTGCTATTTTTCGGTATGCTACTCTAGAGTTACCGGTGCTATTGAGCCATGTTGCATGATTCTTGGCCCCGAAACACGCTGGCTATGTTAGTGGCCCGAGTTGGAGCGCCCACTCTCACGGTGCGGTAGTTGCACTGAAGAAACCAAGTAAGAGACGGACTGAGCAGCGTACGTTGGAAGCATCCCAAGCCTACTGATAACAGTGGGGAAATACCAACTGGTCGTTTTTGGTAGTTTCTGCTACTCACCCCCTGTCACGCTCAACCCCGCCCCTAACACATGTTGGCCTTTCAATTAACTATGTAACTTTTTTCTTCTGAAAGCAGGTTGGTTTTTTTCAGGACTCCAGTACTACATACTGTTCCCCACTTTTGTGGCTATAAAACCGTAGTTTTCCGCATAATCTTCGTTCATTGCAACGGTCCTTCGCCACCTTACTGGGACGGCCTGTATGTTATCCCTCTACTGGCCGAAGTCGCTATCAACCTTTGGCTCCATCAGCGACCTTCACATCATCCACGTACTGATTTCCGCGGGGCACTTCCTTCATTGGGCCAAACAGGTGCGGGATCCGAGCTGTAAGACGGATGGGCAGGAACAGTCCAATTAAGTTTTGTCAATTTCTCTTGGGTACGCACACTTGTGTTAGGTCTTGCGTTGTCATGGAGAAGGTGAAGTTCGTTTTCTTTTCTGTGGTGACTAACACTCTGAAGTTATTTCTCCAATTTCCTGTGAGTAGCAGAATACACTTCAGAGTTGATAGTTGCAATGTGATGGAGGAAATCGAAACAGAATATTCCCTTCAGAGTCCAAGAAAACTATGGTGGTGATTTTACTGACTGAGGGATTGGCTCTGAACTTTTCCTTCGGATATGAGGTGAAGGGCGTCAGTCCATGGATTGCGACTGTCGTTTTGTTTTCGGTTCGAAGTAATGAACCAATGTTTCGTCGCCTGTGTCGAAGTTCGACACAGAATTGTCAAAATCAGCTTCGTAACGTGCAAGAAACTCCGGACAGATGGTGCTTAGTTGCTCTTTTTTGAGTACCCCAACTAGTGAATGAGTGTGTCTGCTTCACCAAAAGTGAAGTCTCCTTGTAACGCACCTTCGTTACAAACGCCATTTCAAACGCTGAGTGTAGCTCTGGCACCAGTGAGAACTACATGAAACTATAGGAGGTGAAGAAGGAATATTTCATCATGTACCACAGCAAATTTCACATTTTTTCAACAAAAAATGACAGAGAAAAAAAATGTGTTTATTGACTTATTGAACGTCCCCCGTAGTAATGGAATTTACTTCCACAGTAATTTTCTTCAAATGATGAGTCATTTATATACAAAATTTGGTTGAATTGGTTAAAGGCGGTCTTGAATAATGTTTTTATGTGACGCTTTCTTATACTAAACTCTCAGTCATAGGGGTGCTACGAGTGTCTTACTTGTACAATCGCAACGAATTTTTTCCAGACAGCATGTGATATGTATACCAATTTTGGTAGACTTCCCTGCAGGCGTACCATATATGTGTTGACATGTGACGATCTCTGATCGTTCGCTGGCGAATACTTTTACATCTTCTCATTGCCCCATTTTAGGATGGTGGGGGTATATTCTGATACACATAATTATGCAGATGATATACGTACAGAAAATTTAATTTAAATGTCTCCGGACATTACCGAGAAAAGCTTCTTATTTTCACCCCCTCCCCACCTCCCACACTTATGAATAGCAGATCAATGATTTTACCTTCGTAGGAGACAACGGTTATATGAAAGTTTCTGAAAGAAATTTTCGTCCTTATTTCACACAAATATAATTTTGGCTATATAGCCATTCTCAAATCTGATTTGACAAAATGTCCGGCATAAATGAACTGAGATGTCATCGTCGAAATACCATTTATCTATCCTCATAAACCAGTTGTCATATTATTGGAGCACATGTAAAACTGATATGTACCCATATTTTGTTATATGACGACTGGTCTATAATACCAGATGTATATTTCATGTTGCCGATTACATGTGATTTTTGCCTGTCGGACGATTTGTGACATTTCAACTTCCACTTGAGAATTACTATAAAGGCGAAATCAAGACTGTGTGAAGTATCTGAGTATTGATTTACAGTCAAATGGCTGAAATTTCTTTGAAAAAGGATGGTATGTGGTTCTCGCACCCACAGAAACACTCGCGGACGTGTGCACAACTTACAAATATTTAATCGCCATCACATGAATGGTACAGGAACGCATGGAAAAAAATACAATTCATATTTATGAATTTGTTTTACCATTACGTCTCAGATCGCTTAAAAATTATAACCTTCACAATTCATCATTTGATATCCATCTTGAGTGTTGTTAATCAGGTAGCAACTTCGATGTCACATATATAAATTCCAGCTGACTATTGTGAACATATGAAGTCGTTAATATATGCCAATACATAGCATTTTAAAAGAAATAGTTTCTTTTGATATTGTCCTCACTGACTGACTCATCACGACCCAGCCAAACCCGTTAAGGATAGAAACCCGAAATTTGGTGAGGTTGATCTTACACTACACGTGTCGTTTTAGAAGAGTTTTTTGAAATTACGTCCCTAAGGAAGCGAAATAGGGTATGAAATGTTTTTGAAAATATTTCGCTATTAAGACAATTTTGATGAATTTTTAAGAGAATATTACGACACATTAAAAAAATTAAAGCTATATTTGTCAAAATTGGTATTTCAAATCTCAGTTACATATAAACAAATATGTGTAAGCGGATGAAAACATCTGTGGGAATATACCCGCAAGAGAGCAAAAGACATGATTAAGAAAATCTTTGGACTCAATCAACAAGAATCGCTTTTTGGTCAGAAGTACATTCGGAAAGGAACACACATGTATGGTCTCAACTAGCATGAAAAGTTTAGAAGCTGTTGCAGTTTGTGAACAACACAACAGTTGGAGCAAAGGAAAACCAAAAATATCTGTGGAAACCATGCATTCTACGCAAGTAAAGCAGGGTGTGCCAAATTAGTATTATATGAGCTGTAATGATGATCAGAATGCGAAACTGGAACATTATAATTTCAAACGGTAAGGGACATAATAAATTACTATAGAGATCTTCAAAATATCACAAACTTCCATTTTGCAATATGTAAAATTTAAAAAAAAGGTACTTGCACATTTCCCAGCGCACACCACTGAGGCAGTCGTCAACGTGGAGTCTTCTAATGTGGTCATCAGTGAACTCCTAGTCGTAGAAACCCTAGTAATCTACTTAATTTTAAGATTGTGTCCCGGAAGAATACTGAACAGCAATTCGCACATGGCGTCCAGCATTGAAACAATCACAATATTTGAAGTTTTATTCGGGTCTTGTGGAACGATTTCATAACTTTGTTTTATAATACCTTTCGGCAGAGGATATAATAAACTAACAATGCTATCTCATTCTGCTGTGTTTTATGAACGTCACTCAGCTGATCGTTAAAAATACTGTTGATGAAACAATTCACCATAAACATGGGTTTGGCAGTTAATTGGGATTCTTTCCTATTGCACTGTAAGAGGGTACACGGGAATAAAGTCTGCTGCGACTCACCTGTATGAACGCGAACTTCTTTAATCTGACTTGCGTGGTGATCTGTGTTGTAGGGTGTAACCCACACCCTTACTAGTATTTGGACGTAGACTCTTGGGATATAGTAAGGGTTTCCGATTAGCTGAAAATCTGTCTTGTAACCCACTCCACTGTAGTTTGTGCTGCATCCATGTCAAAATCTCACGCAACTTATACAAGTCCATGATGAGCTGTGCAACTCTTCTTTGAATTATTCTATGTGCCTTCCCTTAATACAAATAGTAAAATAAGTGAGAATTAGTCGAACGAATGGTTGTAAGTGACCTCTTTCGCACGGGAATTCAGTTTCCTCCGCTTTCTTCCAGTAAATTTGTCACAACATTGTACTTTTAACAGCATCGTTCTGGAAGACTGAATGCCCGGACTCTACAAACTTAAATTCTACAGCTTTGATTTTCAGAACAGCAGCTAGAACCCGCTAGCGTTAGGGCCATTTAGATGTTAAGATTCTGTCCAGTACACGAGTGTGCAGACAGAACTATGTGAAGTGTCATGCTTTATCACTTAAATGCTATCTGATACAAGATATTGTTGACATTTTATTTTGTCATCCTCCTCGTCATCAAACTCTTAAAACCCAAATACTGGTTCCGCATTGCGTTTACGATAACATGTATTCGAGTTGGGTTAGCAGCAACTTAGGCATAGGAGTGGAAGTGGAAGTGTGTGATGCCTTGTGGTTGTGCATATACAGGGTGGTCCATTGATAGTGACTGGGCCAAATATCTCACGAAATAACTACAAAGAACGAGACTTGTCTAGCTTGAGGGGGGAAACAAGATGGCGCTATGGTTGGCCCTCTAGATGGCGCTGCCATAGGTCAAACGGATATCAACTGCGTTTTTTAAAAAGGAACCCCCATTTTTATTACATATTCGTGTAGTACGTAAAGAAATATGAATATTTTAATTGGACCACTTTTTTCGCTCTGTGACAGAAGGCGCTGTAATAGTCACAAACGTATAACTACGTGGTATCACGTAACATTCCGCCCGTGCGGACGGTATTTGCTTCGTGATACATTACCCGTGTTAAAATGGACCGTTTACCAACTGCGGGAAAGGTCGATATCATGTTGATGTATGGTTATTGTGATCAAATTGCCAACGGGCGTGTGTTATGTGTGCTGCTCGGTATCCTGGACATCATCCAAGTGTCCCGACCGTTCGCCGGATAGTTACGTTATTTAAGGAAACAGGAAGTGTTCAGCCACATGTGAAATGTCAGCCACGACCAGCAACAAATGATGATGCCCAAGTAGGTGTTTTAGTTGCTGTCGCGGCTAATCCGCAAATCAGTAGCAGACAAACTGCGCGAGAATCGGGAATCTCAAAAACGTCGGTGTTGAGAATGCTACAGCAACATCTATTGCACCCGTACTATAATTCTATGCACCAGAAATTGCATGGCAAGGACTTTGAACGTCGTGTACATTTCTGCCAATGGACACAAGAGAAATTACGGGAAGATGACAGAGTTTTTGATCGCGTTCTATTTAGTGACGAAGCGTCATTCACCAACAGCGGTAATGTAAACCGGCATAATACGCACTATTGGGCAACGGAAAATCCACAATGGCTGCGACAAGTGGAACATCAGCGACCTTGGCGGGTTACTGTACGGAGCGGCATTATGGGAGGAAGGATAATTGGCTCCCATTTTATCGATGACAATGTAAATGGTGTAATGTATGCTGATTTACTACGTAATGTTCTACCGATGTTACTACAAGATGTTCCACTGCACGACAGAATGGCGATATACTTCCAACGTGATGGATGTCCGGCACATAGCTCGCGTGCGGTTGAACCGGTATTGAACAGAATATTGCATGACAGGTGGATTGGTCGTCGAAGCACCATACCATGGCCCGCACGTTCACCGGATCTGACGTTCCCGGATTTATTTCTGTGGGAACAGTTGAAGGATATTTGCTATCACGATCCACCGACTACGCCTGACAACTTGCGTCAGTGCACTGTCAATGCATAGGCGAACATTACGGAAGGCGAACTACTCTCTGTTGAGAGGAATGTCATTACACGTAATGCTAAGTGGATTGAGGTTGACGGAAATCATTTTGAGCATTTATTGTATTAATGTGGTATTTACAGGTAATCATGCTGTAACAGTATGCATTCTCAGAAATGATAAGTTCACAAAGGTAAAATTGTGAGCCATATGTTTGTGACTATTACAGCGCCATCTATCACAAAGCGAAAAAAGTGGTTCTACTAAAACATTCATATTTCTTTACTAACTACACGAATATGTAATAAACAATGGGGGTTTCTATTTTAAAAAACGCAGTTGATATCCGTTTGACCTATGGCAGAGCCATCTAACGAGCCAACCATAGCGCCATCTGGTTTCCCCCTTCAAGCTAGACAAGTTTCGATCTGTGTAGTACTTTCGTTTGACGCTTATTTCGTGAGATATTTGGCCCAGTCACGATCAATAGACTTCTTTCTTTCGCTACTGCCTTTATCCCGCAATGTGCGCAGGATCGGCAGGGTTAAGTACGGATTTGGCATGGTTAAGTTAAGGGGTGGCCAGGTGCCCTTCCTGCGCCACCCCATATCCCCCAGGACGGCATTACTGTACCGCAGCTGTCTGCATCTAGTGTAAATCATGGAATAGTGTGAATGTGTATCAGATTTCTGCGAGTCGTGTAACTGAGGTGGGACGTGGCGACCAGCCCGGTCTTCACCTAGTAGGATGTGGGAAACCGCCTAAAAACCATATCCAGGCTGGCCCGCACACCGGCCGCCGTCGTTAATCCGCCGGGCGGATTCGGTTCAGGGCCGGCGCGCCTACCCGAGTCGAGGAAGCAGCGCGTTAGCGTTCTCGGCTAACCCGGCGGGTGGTCACGATCAATGGACCACCCTGTTTATTTTACTAGAAAGCAAAATTTATCAATAACTCTTCAATAGTGCTAGAAATAGCAAAAATAATTACAAAAAAAAATTGTTACATTAAAACGAATGCAGTAATCATAATACCATCAATTCGGCCACTTATTAATACATTCACAATGAACTGGTCAAAAGGTTCCTATAACTGATATAATAGAATTAATTTACGCTTGTAGCTTACAATATAAAATCGACAGGAAAAATGAGTTCTAATTTGAATTTCTTAAAATGGTCAAGCGAAAGAAAGGGAATTAATGAAAACATACCATAAAATATATAACACAGTCCGGCGATTGAGATATACGTTACCCAAGATAATATGTCCTAAGTGCAACTGCATAATCAAAGCGTACTTGCGGAATTTGCTGTACACAATAACTTGTCGTAAATTTGACTGAAAGCCTTAATAGAGGTCTGCAAACATTACAATCACAAAAGCATTAAGGAAAAAAGGTCCTAGATGTGTTTTAGACTCGTTTATTTTATTGTCATTAAGCGCATCGGGCTCTGCCAATCTTTCCTTGAAAATTTTGAATAAGTGTTAAACGTAACTTTGTCTAGAACGCGCAACTGCATTGTTTTCATGATGATTGTTGGCGTACTTTTCAAGATTATTTTTAACGCTTATTTAAAATGGCCACCTGAAGATAGACAGAGCCCGAAACGCGTAATGAGGATGAAATAAACTGGTCCAAAAATGTCTGGTACATGATTTTCCGTGATCATGCAGCTTTTTAAAATTCGGTATAGATTTTGTGACAATTACTTTTGTACGAACTACATGAAGTAATGTCAGGCAGGATGAGCGTAACCAAATCTAAAACAGCTGCACAAAAAAAAAGAAAAAAAATCGTTCAAGGTCAGTGTAATCTTTAATACTAAGAAGTTAACCACCTACTTAATACTACTGTCACAGTACAAAAATTTATGTCTCCGAGTTTCCTACAAACCTAAGCTGTAACGTACTCTAGCAATGTAAGGTAGATAACACTTTGTCAGCAGGGATGCTTGTTCTATTTCCTGCGAGTAAGCGTCGCCAGTTTAGCGCGCAGACCTAAAAGCAGAACCAACGCTGGTCCTTGGAGAGCCCTGTTTACGGGGCACACAGCGCAAGACGCAGTCACTGTTGGTGTACTCTGTGGACAGACTTCTCGGGCACTAAGACAATACCGTGCGGCCGGTCCGCCTTTCATTCGTCTCCGCTGTCTGTGTGTTCTCAGGCCCCAATCGCTTTCCCAGGCGCACGTCCCAAATCCCGCCTGCTCCGCTCTACCAGGCAGACTGCACGCTAAGTCTGCAGTCGCTCAATTGTTGACACGGTAGGAGCTGGCCGCTGGTTCCACCGGTGATCCCCGTGCCTTTCCGGCGAAGCGATAAACCTTGTCCAAACTTCTTGCCCCCTACTGAGCAGGGAGGGATTTAACAGTATGCCTCAAAAGCAAGTGACACATTTAAACCGAAAAGATACACTATGAACCTGGAAATGTCGTAAGTTAGTGCTTAGTACACTGTAACTCAGGAAACAATTAACTATACTTTTGAAAGCCGCACAGAACTAATGCCATCTGGCATTATTTTTTCACGATAGAATGGCAGGTTCTATTTAAAAGAAAGTCGGATAAGTGCGAATAGGACTCGCACACCGGGGATCCCGTACAAACTCAATTGTGTATAAAGGGTTCATCCATCCAGGGAATCGAAAATCTCGACTGTTTCCGCCTGTTATTGATAGATACAGCCAAGATAAATATGAGGTCAGATACAGTCTCAAAAGTTTGTATGGGTGTTGCATAGGAGGTTCTGCTGACAGATAATTGTTCGGAAAATAATTAGGTACTTTGCGCCATTTCTGAGTTATTTAACATTCAAGTTAACCAAATAGGTCGTCGCAAGCACAGATTCAAGCAGCCTGCCAGAGAGAGTATCACCAAACACGTTCTTCGTTTGGATTCCTCAAACGAAGCAAACGTAGGATTTGCTCACCTAGTCTAAATTTATCACTTAAGAGAACGCCGCACGGACCCACGGATGTCTGTGCATTTTAGAGCGTGTAAGTACTTGAATTTGCGCGCCCAACGAGCTGATTGGTTGGTTGGCTGACTTAGAGGAGGGGACCATAAAGGTAGGATACCGGTAACACTGGATCAGGATGGAGAAGGAAGTCGGCCGTGCCCTTTCAAATGAATCATACCGGCATTTGCCTGAAGTAGCCATTTGAAGAAGGCATTTACCTTTGCAGGATTTTGGAACTTGTATTGTGTTCGAACATTATGAATTACTCGAAGAAAACGGTCTATTGACACATAGTCAACATGGGTTTAGAAAACATCCTTCCTGTGAGACACAACTAGATCTTTATTCAAATGAAGTGTTGAGTGTTACTGACAAGGATTTCATATCGATTCCTTATTTCTGCATTTTCAGAAGGCTTTTTACATGGTACCACACCAGCGGCTCGTAGTGAAATTACGTACTTCTGGAATGTCGTCTCAGTTATGTGACTGGATTTGTGATTTCGTCAAAGAAGTCACATTTCGAAGCAACTGACGGAAAGTCATCGAGTGAAACAGAAGTGATTTCTGGCGTTCCCCAAGGTAGTGTTATAGGCCCTTCGCTGTTCGTTATCTATATAAACGATTTGGGATACAATCTGAGCAGCCGTCTTCGGTTGTTTCCAGATGACGCTTTCGTTTATCGACTAAAAAAGTCATCAGAAGATCAAAACAAACTGCAAATCGATTTGGAAAATATATCTGAAAGGTGTGAAAAGTGGCAGTTGACAATAAATAGCGGAATGTGTGTGGTCATCCACATTAATGCTAAAAGGAACTCAAACTTCGGTTACATCTACATTTATACTCCGCAAGCCACCCAACGATGAATCAGTCTAATAAAAGCCGTAAATTCAACAAAATATCTATGAATCACAATTACGAACAACTTAAATTGGAAGGAACACATAGAATATGTTGTGGTGAAGGCTAACCAAAGTTTGCGTTTTATTGACAGGACACTTAGGAAATGTAACAGACCTACTAAGGAGACTACGCTTGTCCGTTCTGTTCTAGAATACTGCTACACGGTGTGGGATCCTTATCAGATAAGACTGACGGAGTACATCGAAAAAATCCAAAGAAAGGCCGCAGATTTTGTATTATCGCGAAATATGGGAGAGAGTGTCACAGAAATGATACAGGATTTGGGCTGAACATCATTAAGAGAAAGGCGTTTTTCGTTGTGACGGAATCTTCTCACGAAATTTCATTCACCAACTTTCTCCTCTGAATGCGAAAATACTTTGTTGACAGTGACCTACATAGGGAGGAACGATCACCACGGTAAGATAGGGGAAATCAGAGCTCGTACGGAAAGATATTGGTGTTCATTCTTTCCGCGCGCTGTACTGGATTGAAATGATAGACAATTGTGAAGGTGTTTCTATGAACCCTCTGCCAGGCACTTAAATGTGATTTGCAGAGCATCCATGCATATGTAGATGTAGATCGTAGCACAGCCGCCGAGCCGAGAAGACTCGCAGCAGAGCAGCAGCAGCACTTGTCTGATAAACTGTAAATTAATTTAGTCTTTGTTTTCTGTTCACGTGCTTCTGCAAAGCAGTGAACTGTACGTGTGTATTTTAGTGTGCAGACCAGGGGTTAGAAAATTAATCGTAGTCTTTGTTTTTGCGTAAGTCTTGTGAATATCCTTGTACAGGGTGGCTTCCTAGCGTAAATTTTCCCTTCGCCAGAAACTCCGTTATGCCAGTAAGTTTTAATTTTCTGCTAGTAGATAGCACACAGTTTAGATCAGTGCATTCCAGTTTGAATATTTGTCTCGTGCAATAACTTTTCGACAAACTGGATTTCTAATAACAGGTATCTTTAAATGTATCAACTTCAGAAGAAAAATGGCTCTGAGCACCATGCGATTAACTTCTGAAGTCATCAGTCGCCTATAACTTAGAACTACCTAAACCTTACTAACCTAAGGACATCACACACATCCATGCCCGAGGCAGGATTCGAATCTGCGACCGTAGCGGTCGTTCGGTTCCAGACGGTAGCGCCCAGAACTGCATGGCCACTCCGGCCGGCACTTCAGAAGAGAAATTTCTTCCTGTTTAATAGCTTGTGGTCTCAGAGTACAGTGAGAAATCTGCACAACAACCTTTAGCGTTACTTTATTCTACTTTGGTATATTTCCGTACTCAGTAGCGCAATTTGAGACCTTATATTTATTTTATACAAAGTACGATATGGCTAGGGAATGTGCTTGTTGTTATCGATACAAGGAGAGTTGGCTGCTGCCTGTAAACAGCTGGAAGCTGCGTTGGATACCGTCGACAAGCTTCTAGCAAATGCTCAAAGTTGCTGTGACGCCGGGGAGCCAGTTACGAGACCTGCGACACCTTTGGTGCCCCTTGAATCCCCTGGTGACCCGAACGTCGCTGCAACATGAATTAGGTACAACACAAAGAAATAGTTCATGAATACACAGAATGATAAATGGGTTTATGAAATGCAGGAATACTTTTCGCGAAGGAAAGCGACTTAGTATGAAAGCATCTGAAGATGTTCCTTCAGACACCCAAGCATGTCTGAAGGACACTGTGATGTAAAAGCAGAGACTGTATAAACACAGGCATTGTAATACTCAATGATATTACAAATTACATTCGACTTGCCTCATACATGAGAAGTTTCACAATTTAGAAGGTGCCGTCATTCTTAAATGACCCATAAACACCTGCCTGTAGCAACGCTGAAGCGACTCTGTTCTTCCCATGGCGAATCCTGAAGTTGCCTGCAGCAAAGCTAACACAACTTTCCTGTAGTGGACAATCTGCGAGACAGTAGCGTTGTCGTGTACGTTGGTGCAGTTCACACGTACTTTTCAGGGATAAAAACAAAAAGACTGCCTAATTTTGACTTCTGTCACTGTTCTTGCCTTGGGCTTTTCCATTATCGAACAATCAACGTACTGTTATTTCCCTTTTTAATCATTTTAGGACTGATGTAATACTTGAACGTAGGAACTGAGTTGGGAATTTCGTCGGAGAAGTAGTTCCGGAAGGCAAACTGCCCTATTCCGTTTTGGAGCCCTCTCGGCTTTGATCACGTTTCAGATGGCGTAGCTGAATCCTTGGATCAATTTCACAACTACATTGCACATGTCATGTGACGATGAACAAAAAAATGGTTCAAATGGCTCTAAGTACTCTGGGGCTTATCATCTGAGGTCATCAGTCCTCCAGAGTTAGAACTACTTAAACCTAACTAACCTAAGGACATCACACACATCCATGCCCAAGGCAGGATTCGAATCTGCGACCGTAGGATCCTCGTGGTTCGGGACTGAAGCGCCTAGAACAGCGGCCGGCAACAAGGAAACAGAAATAATATAAAAATGCATGCAGAAAAAAATCGAATAGAAAGGTATTATGCTTGAGCTGTTTATTATGAATTACACACATACTGATTCTTAACCAACCAAGTTCTTAACATCTGCTGTGGACTGTCTAATGGGTTGACGTAAGATATGTATGAATTTCAACATGAGACTTCCAGAGGCAAAATGAACTGACGGTATCAGAAATTTTTTTTCAAGAAACGAATAAAACAGCTTAATTCCTTCGTGTGGCAGATATTCGAGATTCCTTTTCGTCATAGATAACTTTTCATTTAGGTTTAGGTTTACCGAAGGAGTGTATTTCGGAGAGCCCCTGATATTTTTGTCTTTTCTTCTACTAATTATAACCTAAGATAATTTGGATTCACTGAGTTTTCCGTCTAATCTCACGGACGTACAGAGATCCGCTTCTGTAAAGATTGATGTGAGTGTTACTACCGTAACATAACATTAAAAAGACACCTTAATACTGGCAAAAAGGAGAAAGCAAAACTATTTAATGACGACAGTTCACTGTGAGTATGTAGTATATGACATTAAACAGAAATTTAAAAGTAGTTAAAACGTTGATAGTTACAAGTGCTGCCCTGTCTTGTCTGAATAACACTGGCAATGCGTTATGTTCTGGGCCAGTTTCAAAAACTGGGTCCTCATTTGCATCGTTCACAGAACATATTAGATTCTTGTACGAAGGAAGATTTTCGATTTTCTTCACAAGTCGGCCTGAAAAATTTTTCGGCCGAGAGTCGATATCCCTCACTTGTGCTTCCTTTAAGGCTCACCCACTCTGGATAACATTTGGTTCCATGGACGAATAAGATTTGCCTATTTTGCATATCCTTCTTCTTTGATCAAAGTCCATTCTCTAGCCCAATACACCTCTTACCAGCCCGATTCCAAATACATTTGTGGCGATTACAACCGGTTTTAAAGAAGCAAATCTCAAGCGCCACTACTAGGTAGATAATGAGATCAGCAACTACATCCTACCAACACCGGTGGTCGACGTCTGACGGCCGGGGTGGCCGAGCGGTTCTAGGCGCTACAGTCTAAAACCGCGCGACCGCTACGGTCGCAGGTTCGAATCCTGCCTCGGGCATGGATGTGAGTGATGTCCTTAGGTTAGTTAGGTTTAAGTAGTTCTAAGTTCTAGGGGATTGATGACCTCCGAAGTTAAGTCCCATAGTGCTCAGAGACATTTGAACCATTTGTCGACGTCTATTCCTGATTGGAAAACTGCTCCATAATCCATGAACACTTAACGGTATTAACTCGCTGAAGTAAGTGTGGCTATAGACCTGAGAAACTTCCATATTCGAGCAAACATTCTGGCCACAGAAGCGGCCACCACCACCACCCCAGTCGTCAACCAGTATCAACCACTGGTGGCCGGACTGAGGAAGGCGGTGAAAACAGCCCAAAATCAGTCTGGCGAACGCGTGCCCAGCTCCGGCCAGTCAGAGCAGGGCCTAAAAGTTCGATCGACTGCGCAGGTGGCCGAAAACGAGCAGCGTGCTGGCGAGCCCAGCCCCCGTGCGGCACTCCACGTTCGGAGCATCGCCTTCCACCCATCATCATGAAGGTTAAGAAGGATTGCAAAGGATTCTTGCAGCGCCTCAAACAATGGATGACAGCCATCTTTACTGTCAGGGCTGCAGGAGATGATAGTGTGTGAATCCAGCTCTCAAATGTCAAACACTTCAGGAAGGTCACAAGCGAGGCAATACAGCCACCGCTTCCGTTCTACACTTATGCTGTTGCCCCGGACAGTACCATCGAAGCGATCTTCAAAGAGTTTCCCCTACGTAAAAGAAACCCTGGAGTGCATCGTACTTGCCGCGCGCACATGACACGCACCAAATCCACCCTGTCGCAGAGAGTCATCTTTACTCCTTCTGATCACCAAGAACAAGGAGGAAAAGAAGCTCTTTTCGGCGAAGAGGGTAACCGCCACTCGGGTGACCGCCGAACGTCTACGGAAGAAGAAAGGCTCAACAAAGTGCGTCCACAGTCAAGGTGTGGGACTTGTGGCTCACCACAATACCTTTAATGTGTGGCACTTGTGACATGAGAGGGCGAACGTGTGAGCGCACGATGCCCGTTACCTAAGTGTAAGAACTAGTGGGCCCGCAAGTCGCGTACTGCTATGGCGTGAAGTGTTCCACTCAAGACGAAGACCAGCCGTCAAACATCTCGCACAGACATCGGCCAGGTCGACCAACTCCTGAAGAACCCAACAGCCCACAGTGTGAATTACTGTTTACAAATATGCTGATAATGCGGAGAAATAGGACGAAATACGAGAGTTGACGATTGAATCATACTTCGTGCACTTTCCTTATTTCCTCCTCCAAGCAGAAGGATTTGCTGAACTTGTATGGCCTTCCTCTTTTGCAGCTACTTGTTCACGTATTCCACTAGTGACACCCACGATTATGGTGGAAATGATAAAGCACTCTGGATATTTTATCCAACAGAAAAACCTTGAAGGTTCTCCTCACAAACGAGCTAGCTATTAAAAGCGCGTCAGTATGGCTGGGTAACACCTGGTATGCTACTGCGTTTTTGTTTCATGGCGGCGTGCGTTTGGGACAACTTCACGAAACTGCCGCACATATGCTGAAAACCACGTACAAGAAGTAACAAGCTGAGGAAGCAGAATTAATCGGGCATAACAAATAACGTAAACAAAGCGAGTTTTGCAACTTCATACATTCTTAGATAATGGCGCTTGCTATGGATATTGTACGGTCGAGCTGTTCTAGGCACTTCAGTACAGAATCGCGCCGCTGCTACGGTCGCATGTTCGAATCCTGCCTTGGGAATGGACGTGTGGGATGTCATTAGGTTGTTGTTGTTGCGGTCTTCAGTCCTGAGACTCGTTTGATGCAGCTCTCCGTGCTACCCTATCCTGTGCAAGCTTCTTCATCTGCCAGTACTTACTGCAACCTACATCCTTCTGAATCTGCTTAGTGTATTCATCTCTTGGTCTCCCTCTACGATTTTTACCCTCCACGCTGCCCTCCAATGCTAAATTTGTGATCCCTTGATGCGTCAGAACATGTCCTACTAAACGGTCCCTTCATTTCGTCACGTTGTGCCACAAACTCCTCCTCAATTCTATTCAATACCTCCTCATTAGTTATGTGATCTACACATTTAATCTTCAGCATTCTTTTGTAGCACCATATTTTGAAAGCTTCTATTCTCTTCTGGTCCAAACCATTTATCGTCCATGTTTCACTTCCATACATCGCTACACTCCATACAAATACTTTCAGAATCAACTTCCTGACACTTAAATCTATACTCGACGTTAACAAATTTCTCTTCTTCAGAAATGCATTCCTTGCCATTGCCAGTCTACATTTTACATCTTCTCTACTTCGACCATCATCAGCTATTTTGCTCCCCTAATAGCAAAACTCCTTTACTACTTAAAGTGTATCATTTCCTAATCTGATTGCCATTAAGTTAGTTGGGTTTAATTTGCTCTACGTCTAGGGGACTGATGACCTCAGATGTTACGTCCCATAGCGCTTGGAGCCCTTTGAGCTATGGATAACCAAGTTCTGCGACTTTATCATGCAAAGGATTCACTCAGCTTTGTTTTCCAACGGGAAGTGCGTACACTGTGTTTTGTGACTGTAAGCTGTTTTGCAGTTATGTTTTATGGCAGCTAAAACTTATTTTTGCTGGTGATTTAAGGGCATCATCTATAGATGGTAGCATGGAGAACAAAATGGTGGCAACAACAACTTCTCGATATAAATTGGATTTACTGCAGTTTGCGTCTGGGAGCCTCACATAAGAGAACGAAGAGAAATTCATAAATAAAATAGACGACAATGGTTAACAGTCAGTACCGCCATATAATATTTGTTGGCTAGACGAATGTCGACATGTATGTAATTCTCAGTGACAAGAATTCGACGACGGACTAACCAGCAAGTAACGAATGTGAGATTCTTAACGTCTGTAGTCTAATTTAATGTACTGATTGTTACTCTATGCTAACAACATACGTTGAACCCAATCCTCCTTCCTTCCTTTATTGCCACGCGGATTAGCCGAGCGGTCTGGGCGCTGCAGTCGTGGACTGTGCAGCTGGTCCCGGCGGAGGTTCGAGTCCTCCCTCGGGCATGGGTATGTGTGTGTTTGTCCTTAGGATAATGTAGGTTCAGTGGTGTTTAAGCTTAGGGACTGATGACCTTAGCAGTTAAGTACCATAAGATTTCACACACATTTGTACATGTTCCTTTCTTCTGTCAATGATGTGCAAACCTTAAGCAAAAGTTCATCACAATCGTGATTATCTGCAAAGAAAGAAGCACCTGTAATTTTAAAGAAATGGGCTGCTTTGTTTTGCTGAATTGGCAAGAGGATCATGCAGCAACTCATACTTGACTGCTAATAATACTATCACGAAAAACAACATGATAATGAGGACTGTTTCTTGAATTGTTTAGTGCACTAAATAAATGAACAAATTCGAGAACGAATGCAGCTAACGTTACTTTAAAACAAACACAACCGTTGATTTCAATGCCATATCTGCAATAGGCCTTTTCATCTTGTCCTTATAACCGTCTTGCATAAAAATCTACTCCGTCTCAATACAGCTCCGCGTTCACGAGAATTACTTTTGACGTCGAGAGTTGGAGGCCTTAGAGAGCGGAAATTCCTCTTGCGTATGATCAGCTGACGTTGCAAGTGGTGGCGCTTGCAAAAGGCCGAAAACAAGGCGGCTGTTGACTCGCGCACCGGAGAGGCCCCACTCAGCGGCAGGCATCCGGCGGAGCAAGTTGCGCCAAACTTGATTGAAGCCCGAGTAATTAATGTTCTCAGCGCCATCTGTCAACCGAGAGCGGCGACCCGCTGCGCGCGCTTTCGGAGTAACTCATTAGCGACAAGCGACTTGTTATTGCTCCGCCCGGCAGCCACGACGCCGGCTGCTACAGCGTGCGCCATTGTTCGTCATTTGGAATTTAGTTTCGATGAGGTAGTCACTCGGCTCCCGGTTAGGGGAACAGGTGGAGTGGCAGATGTTCTGCGAGCGAGTTTCAGCGCGGCGGCCCCGCGGAATGAAGTCGGCCCTGCGGGGAAACTCAGCCGGTAAAGAGACCGGGCTAATATCGGCGACATTCACCGGGACGCGAGCCAGCGATCGGCGAGTACTCAGCCAGCCCCTCTACGCTGTTGAGCACACAGCGGCACGGAAACTCAACGAGAAGACGTCCCAGGTGGCAATCAGGACTGGAGATGGCAGATGTCGGGATGCTGGAATGGTTAGTGTATCGCCTTCACCGCACTTTTAGCGAACAAATCTTATCCAGCAACTATCATGAACAACGAGTATGCGTAAATTAACAACTCTGTTAAACACAAATTGACATCCAGTGTATATTCTGCATAAGATGAACAGTAAACGACGGTATGTGCTGTACCAGTTCCTGCCGAGTGTCTTGGGACATTTTTGCAGCTTTTCATAATTTTGTTGCAAATTATGTTGGGTTTCGACACAGACTATGAAGTCGTGGTGGTATGGGGGGCAAGAAGGCCATTAAAACGCAGCAACTGGCAGTTACTACAGGTAGTCACATACGAGATGATACCTCCAGACTAGGGATGTGATAGATTTAAGGAAAACACATGGAAGGTGATTCAAAATGGTTCAAATGGTTCTGAGCACTACGCGACTTTATTTCTGAGGTCATCAGTCGCCTAGAACTTAGAACTAATTAGACCTAACTAACCTAAGGACATCACACACATCCATGCCCGAGGCAGGATTCAAACCTGCGACCGTAGCGGTCACGCGGTTCCAGACTGAAGCGCCTAGAACCGCACGGCCACACCGGACGGCCATGGAAGGTGGGACCACATAATTCGTCATTTGTTGTCTCATGTAATACACTTTATTACTTATCAAAAATATTATTTACAATTTGCAAACTTATCAATACAATCTGAATTATCACACTCGCAACTTGAATAGGCTCAATCCACTAAAACCAATTTGAACAGTTGTACTATTAAGGGGCTCCGGAAAGGCTCAAAATCATGAAAAGTTCAATTTTTACTTTTTTGCCTTTTCTGAATCTGCAGACTATTACCTTTTAATAGATATATAATTTATTCAATTCCGAAGACTACAACTATTTTTAAATTTTTTTTGAAATGTGTTCTACATGGGCGTGACCCACTGTGGCGCTGTTAAACTGCTGTCAAATGGTGTTATTATTAACGTCCGTGTTCATCAGGTACATTTTAGTGATGTGAGATAAATTATGTGTTGTGGCTAACCTGTGATGGTTCAATATATATCGCTGGTGTTATTGTCGATTGTTTCATGTTTATTTACTCTGTCGTTATCTCGAAAATATTCGTAATTAATTCTGTTTCTTGAGTCTCTGTTTTGTTGAAGTATAATAATGAGTAAAAGTAAAGTTATTAGAAATCCTCTGAAGGCGTTTAAGAAAAGGAGAAATGTTGGAAAGCCAAAGGTATGTGTTATTACTGTAAACAATAAAGACGATAATCTAGTGAGTGAACCTAACCTCTCAAGTACACCTGCCCATAGCAGTCAGAGTGGGAAAGAAAATACTTCACAGAAGAAGCTTGGTTCAATGAGTGAAAACTATGAATGTTTTATGGGCGAATCGGATGTGAATGAAATATTTGATATGTCGGTTCTCAAAGGAATTTTTTCAAACTGTGTAAGATGTATTAATTGTAGTGAAGTTGGTCTGGAACTCTCCATAATAAAGCACATAGGACTTGCTAGTGAAATACAACTGAAATGTGATAAGTGTTCATACATGACCACCTTTTGGAACAGTGTTGCAGTAACTGCAACTGAAGAAAATGGTAGCAAAATCTACGAACACAACAACGAGCGTTGCTTGCTCTAGACGAGGAACGCCTTCGGGCTGCAGACAGGGCTGTAAAGAGTCTAGAAATACAAGCAAGAGTAAACAGGAGGAGGAACAAGAGGAAGCTGGAGGAGGAGTTTGCAGAGGATGAAGATAATCCATCCTATAGACCTGGAATGCACTAAAAAGTTAATCCAATCTTTGTCGCTCGATTCCCAAAACTTTTATTTTCTCATACTAATTACATGTTTTCTAAGGAACTTCCAAACATATTTGTTTCAAACTTTCAGTAAATGTTACACAGTACCTTCTGCATAATTTAACACAGCCTTTTTCCAAAAAACTGTATTTTTGAATGTATAAATAAAAAATTGCAAAAAATGTTGTGAATTTTCATTACAATTGAAAAAAAATCATCTTTAATAACTGAACTAAAATTTTGTAAAATCCCTGTGTTAAGTTGTAGCCCATATTCCAACAAATAATCTGTTAAAAGTTCAACTTCCTACCTCAAATACTTTGTGAGGAAAGATGTAATTTATAAGCGTTATTTTAACATTGCAAGTATAGGGCGTTCCGGAGCCCCTTCAGAGCAGGAGCCGGAAAAAAAAAAAACAACAACGGGAGGTAGTTGCGAGCAGGTTAAACAAACAATTTTGTTAACCAAATAAATTACAATGACCGCCTTGAAGTGTACTAACAATTTGTAAGTTTAGGTAACAGTTACACAATTGGATAAGATTCACCCAAATACAGGAAGGATCACGAGTCACACCACTGATTGTAGCTTGTGGAAGGCCGCTTAGCAATGTATAGCCCTTAATAAAAACATCCCTTAATCTATGAAATACACAGTCCCTCAAAAGTGACAAACTGGGAAGGCGTAAAATTTAAATTTAAATCCCAGCCGATACATTACAACCAAACATTAAAAATTATCTTGAATAAATATACAAGCACCCAAAAATTTGAGATAATTTGTAAATGCAACTGAAATGTGCTTCCAACTGCTACCAACCAGCAGAAACCTCGACTCAATCTTTAATAGACAAATGCCCAAAATTCAAGGCAGGTTGGAAGTACACGCAATTGAAATGTATTTCCAACTAGTGGAAAGCAGAGAAAGTTGACAGAACCTATAAAAAATATACAGCTGCCCAAAATTCAAAGTAAGCTGATGGCTACAGGAGACGGCTATTACATAAAATAGAAACGAGCTGTCAAATTTCACAAGTCAGCACCAGGTTAAAGTTCGACAGTTTACCTTGATATGTAACAGGTCTTAAACTCAACGCGCTGTGTAGTAGTAATAAAAGTGCAAGGATTAAACGAGTAGTTACAGAGGTATAACGAGGAAGAACCTCGGGCTTGGCAAACAGGCCTTAATCTCCTGAACTTATTAAATTCACCAAACAGAGCAAACCACTGGTTCGCTCTTAAACGGCGACACTCCGCCGTGAAACGCATCAAATGATCAACCTTACTTAACCTGGGCCAACACGACGCGACTGGTAGGGGCGGCAGACTGTCGATGAACCCAGACGCCGGGCGACGACAGAAGTGACGACACAGCAAAAAGCAAACACGTCTCTCCTTCGGGCCCAGGGAAGAGTACCCTGCCAACACACATCAAAAGGTAATAGTAATCTGCACAAAAAAGGCATCACACGGGAAGAGCCGAAGAATAGAAAATGTGAAGTAATGGCTCAAGCAACTGCCAATGCAGGTTAAGTTTAACACTTCTTAACATTACTATTATTCAAAACTGAAAATATCAGCGCCTGCTGATTCAATATCTCAAGCATGTACATGTCCAAGACTTCTTTGCCTCCCACACAGCTCATGTTACAATTGATTCCTTTCACGAAATTCATAACAGAGAACTCTCTTACTCCAGTACGGCATATGGCCTGGAACACAAATTTTCAATTAGTAATGCTGACCGATGATCATGCGTTCAGTCACTCATAGACACACTTCTGTAACAGGTGCAATTCCATATGACGTGGACATGACCTAACAATATGAAGTACTCAGAAATAAGAAAACAATACTTTACGCAACTCAGGTGTGAGGAAGCCGTGACTTGCTGTATTCCAGCCAATCCATGTAGGCGATCGTTGAGGTGCTATAGAATTTGAGGTTGCAGAGTAAGCCGGGAAATTACCGACCAGGTTGTACGCGACTCACGAAGTCTCCCGCAGCTCACCACTGCCAATCCTTAAGCGAGCCGGCAAGTCTTGCCCCTGACGGATTTAACCTTTCGCGGCTTCTCGAGTCCACGAAAAGCAATAACTTGCCAGCCATTTACCTTCCAGCCAACTGCCCCTTCAGGGTCTGCGAAACCAACGGCACACACACCTCGACCAAAGGCTCGCAACATACGATCAAATCGATATACGCTATCTAAATTGTTAGTGGCGCCAGTGGAACGCCATGCCGCCAAAATTAGTGCCGCCACGTCTCACGGGCGTCATCCATCGCGACAAACAATGAGCAACGCTAATATTCGGACACTAAGACATTTTCATTTTGTAGCTTCATAGATGTATTCCTAAGAAAAGAAGCAAAAAACATAACCAATTACTATATTTTGTTACATGTCTTTTAAATAATAGCATAAACTTCATTGGCATAACTAACAAAAGTTATTTAATAATAAGATTTAAACAATACTCGGTCCTACTTCACGTTACGTTAATATTCAGACGCGTTTGAGAACTAATTATTTCAAGACTCATATTGGTGAAAAACGTATATTTCAGTATCTTGTCGGAAAATCATTCTGTTTTATTACTACTTACAAACGCTGCAGTATTCTGCAAACAACCCTTTTTTCATAGTCACTACGTAGACCGTCCCAGTCTTCTTTTAATAGATGCTTCAAAGATTCTTCTGAAGGTATTGGTGTTTTGCTGATATGTTGCTCGATTTATCCCCACACATTTTCAGTAGCATTGAGGTGTGGTGACTGAAATGGTGGTTGTCTGATGGTTGGTTGATTAGAACGAGGGGACCAAACAGCAGGGTCATCCGTCACATAACATTAGGAAAAAATGAGTAAGGAGGTCAAAGGAATCAGTCCGGCATTTGCGTGGAGCAATTTAGGGATATTACTGAAAACCTAAATCACGATGGCCGTTCTTGGGCTTGAACCAGCGTCCTCCCGAATGCGAGTCCATTGTGCTAACCACTGCGCCACATCGTTCGGTCAGGGTAATTGATTTGTAGTATCCGTACCGTTTACGGGTAAAGTGATATGGTTGATTTATGAATGAGCACGAAAGTAATTCACAGGGATTTTTAGATACATCGATGTCTTTGTGTTTGTTTTTGTCTTTTTTGTTTTTTTCTTTGTGCCAAACCTATGAGTTGCTTTGCCCTGAAAGTTTTTTTTGCTCCGCTCGCTGTTTTTACTCTTCAGTTCTCTCATCTACCCTGTAATTCGTCGAGTTAAATTCTCACCAAAGTTTTGATATCGAATCTTGGAAGATTTTGCCTCAGGTAAAACAGCGGAGGAACATTTGAGACAAAACTGGGAGAATATCACGCATAAATTTCCTGATGGTGAAGATTTCAAGATTTCAATTTGGAGTTGGAACCCAGGTAACAGATTCGTGATAGGAAAGGATCAAACATCAATACGTGGAAGGAAGACCCATCAGATAGTTCGTCATTTACACCAAATTAACATTTATTTAAGAAAAACATACCGATCTGTTAAATTACAGATTAATAGCAACATGAACACCGGACGTCCGAGTCCTCCCTCGGGCATGGGTGTATCTGTTGTTCGTAGCACAAGCTAGTTTAAGTTAGTTTAAGTAGTGCGTAAGTCTAGAGACCGATGACCTCAACAATTTGGTCCCTTAGGAATTCACACAAACACAGTGACATATAATGTGACAAACTACTGAAATTTACCAATAGAAGCAAAAGGAAAATATATTCATTAAACACAGAGCATCTGAGGTTACAGACAGTAAGACTGAAATTTGAATCGTTCAGTAAAGGGAAACTTCATTTACCAAATACAGAGCACATCCGATTTTATGAAAAATGGTTAGCAGGGAATTTGAACACTCTTCTTTTGTGAACAGTAAGAGGGCCAATGGCTCTATTATAATTTACATAGGTTGACGAGTTAACCCCGCTGAACTCCACAGCCTACAATCCTGGCGGCAGTCACTCAACCCAAGTATAGCTCCACGGAACAAGACGACTACTCAACTTTTTCTAGGCATGACAGACGACGCGGCAAAAGCCCTCCCGCGGCGCTCGGGTGTTGGGCAGGATGCCGCCAAGATAGCGGCGCAGAAGTCACGGCTGCAAACACCAAGACAGACTCGCGTGTTTCGTAATCAACTTTGATCATAAATGACACGCGATGCAGCTCCCTCAAACAATAACAGAATATTCACTAACAAATGATGAGGCTCGCTTTAGCAAGATATATACCGCTCGTATAATTAGAATAGATTTTGTCATACACAATAAACACATACGACTCTGTCTAGGTAAGATGATAAGCGAGTACATGAAACTGACAAGGTGGAGGTACAAACAGAGCAGTTACAGTTAAACCCCTTGAGGCATGAATAAGTCTTGCTAAAGCGCCTTAAGGAACACTAGTTAAGGTGAACTTAAGCAAAGAAGAACATTTCACTCCATAGTAGTCCTACGTAATTCAGTTATGACCAAAATACATCAAGGTAGGTTAGAACAGATACACTATACTAAATCACAAATAGATTTCAAATGCATACCCGGTATCCGAGCCCGCATCTCGTGGTCGTGCGGTAGCGTTCTCGCTTCCCACGCCCGGGTTCCCGGGTTCGATTCCCGGCGGGGTCAGTGATTTTCTCTGCCTCGTGATGGCTGGGTGTTGTGTGCTGTCCTTAGGTTAGTTAGGTTTAAGTAGCTCTAAGTTCTAGGGGACTGATGACCATAGATGTTAAGTCCCATAGTGCTCAGAGCCATTTGAACCGGTATCCGACACAGTACCATGACACTGCCACCGGGTACAGTGCCTACTCATCGGTGTACCCACTTCAATTCATAACCCCGCACCCCAAGCTGATGCGCACAAGCGGTTTACCAATTAACAGAATCACGCGGCTACAAAAAAGACGCACTAACAACTATTGCCCACACTAAAGCCAATGCGCGCTGCAGAAAATACAAATATATATTAATCACTGAACAAGGCACAATAATATTGCGCCAGTTCTCCTTTTAAACAATAAAGCCACAGAGCGAGATTATAAATAGGCAATACGTTACGGTGCACTCTCCCCACCGACAGTTATCCTTTTAACTCCCTTTGAGATAACAGAAGGCGGCCCCCGTCACCAGAGCTCCAGAGCATGACCTTCGTCACCTTCTTTAGCGGCTGCCCAAGATTCGACAAGTCGCTCGGCGATCCGGCTGGCTACGTGCGTTGTCAAACCCAAATCGGCTCAACCTAATTCCGTCGCCAGGCAGTGCTGTTACAGGCTTCCTCCTTCCGTCACGTTCCATTCACTACTCTCTGCCTCCGCTACGAGCCTCCACACCTCAACCAGGAAAACCAAAGATAAGTCACAACAGAGATGACTGTCGATACTGGCAACAGATGTAGCTAGGCCAGCAAGCTGTGCAGCCACAACTCAGCAGTTATACTCAGAGTGTAAAGTTATTAGGACGAGGAATATGAAAGGGGGCCAGCAGCTGTGGCCGAGCGGTTCTAGGCGCTTCAGTCTGGAACCGCGCTACCGCTACGGTCGCAGGTTCGAATCCAGCCTCGGGCATGGACGTGTGTGATGTCCTTCGGGTAGTTAGATTTAAGTAGTTCTACGTTCTACTGATGAACTCAGATGTTAAGTCCCATAGTGCTCAGAGCCATTTTATGAATGGGGAATCATGCGAAAGTGTTATAACGCTTCATTCGAAAGTGTTAATCAGACAATGGATACGTAGAGTGATGTCTTATACCTGCTAGTCACAAACAGACCCGAACATTTCAATTCAGTTAACACTGAAGAGAATGAGAGATAGCATAAATGAATGTTCCTGCCAATAGGTGATTTTCCGGGTTAGAATATGCGACATGGAATGTAGCTCGAATTGCCTGAGCGGTCAACATGAAAAGACCACTTCTGAGACTCAAAATCCTGAATATAAATTGACAAAGCTCAAAAATATTTTACAAATCTCCTTAGACATACGTTCCGAGTAAAACATTAACAACTGGGTTGATCTTTCATTGTTCGACAACCATATTACAAATCTACATCGAAATCAAAGACAGCTCAACTGCAGATATAAACGTAGTAAAAGCCTTGTAAAAATAATATTGCCATTAATCTGTATATTTTAAAATTTTTTGTTCCGTAATAATATTCTCGGTCATATTAATGAGCTGGAAAATAAAATACAGGTGATACCTAGTCATGTGGTAGCTAAAGTAGAGTATCATAAGTTACAGGAAGGGGAGGAAAAATTCGATCCTTCCAAGAACATAATGGATGGTAGCCATTAGACTTTCTCAAAAGTTGTGAAAGAGTTTCCCCGGAAATCTGAGTGACCAGGAGAAAATAAATTTGGTAATTAGTGCTATCACAGGAGGCGCCAAAAGATGGAGTCTCAATCTAGAAACTGAACCTATGTCTTTTGATGAATTCAAACAGCAATTCACTAACGAATACTGGTCCACACAGAAGCAGGACTGCTTGTGGCGTGAGTTTATAATGGCTAAAATGTATGACAACAGGGGCAGAATGTCTATGAAAGTCTTCTCTGAGTCGTGGTGCAAGGAAATGACACATTTAAGGAGTCGCAGATCTGACTCCGTATTTATCTGGGGGCTTTGGAAGAAGCTTCCAGAGGACTCGAAAAAGACTCGAAAAGATACGTAGGAAGCAACCACCGCAATTTCTCGGTCTTCCTAGAGCGCATTGAAGACGAACACCACTGGAGAAATAACCGTGGCAATCGACCGAATAATTCTAATAGGAATTATCGGAATGTAGACGATGACAACAGGGACGATCACGACGGTCGGTACCGCGTCAACGCCATAGTGCGGGGGCGTGGGAGAGGTAGCGGTCGGGGTGGACAAAGTGATCGCGGGAGAAATTATGGCCCGTGAACACAAGAATTCAATGAACTGGAAAACTAAGGCCCTCGTGGGTGGAGGGTCGTCGCCGAGCGGAATCACAATATAGACCCCATAGAGAAAAGTTTCAGCCGCTGGGTAGGCTGCGTACGCAAAGTAATGGAGAGCACAGCCAGGCGAGCAGAGCGATGAAATGTAACAATACGGCAAGCCGACACTTGTCAACAGGGACCGGGCGAGAAACAGTACAGAGATACGTCACAGAACGACCTACCTCAATACCGCGTCACGAGGCGGAGCAGTTAACAGCTGTGCATGACGACACAGGAGAGTTCGGTGAACTCGTAACCAGCAGGGATGATCCGGTACGCGTGAAAACAACGCAGAATTGCAATCAAGTAAATCGTGCTCATATCAGCGCAGCAAATAAACATGAAACAATAGATACGCAGAATAGATTCCAAGATCAGCAGGTACGGGAATGGCGTGAAGAAATGAGTAATTTAGTCACAGGCTTAAAGCAATATGGATGGGAAGAGGTGACGATGGAAGAGTTAATGAAGTTTGAAGAGAAGGAAGACGAAAAGCAGTTCGTCCAAAAAGAGACGATACTTGCTAATGTTATAAATGAGGAAATAATTGACGCCGCGCAAAGGTCGCGAGCAGTCGACATAAATCATGGGGAAAGAAATAAGTAGGACAAGGTAGACGAGATATTTGAGTACGTTTTTGATGAAGATGACAATTTGCTAAGCGTGACTAGACTCGATATGGAAGCCACCCAATATCCTTACGATCGGAAAATAAATGAAGTTCATGCATATAAAGTAACAGAAGAAAATGAGAACATACGGATCATTAAAATAGGGGAAGATTATACAAAGTTTGAAGTGAAAGCGGAGGTTCATAGGTCGTGTAATTCAGAGGATGACGTAAGAGAAGCGGCTTTGAAGGAAACTAGCCTGGCTGAAACAAGTAATTCAGATAGTATATTGTCAGACCAAGATGTTGAAAATGAAACAGGTTTCGAAACAGAAGAATTGGAAGACGATTTCACTCATGATAGATTAGGTGATGAACAGGTCGCAAAGGAATTTTGCTATCGTTAAAAGCAAGGAACCACCTGATATAGTACAGGTGCAGGGGCATGTCGCAAAAATCATTGCGAATCCCGCAGAGAAGAAACCACCCGATGTAGACCAAAAACGAATAAGCAACATTTCTTGGGAAGACCTAATGGTCGAACAGGATCTGTTGTGGGAGGAGCAGGAAGGCTCCGATAGGAAGAGTATTAAACAAACTGTTATACCTGTCGATATTTACAACTGTAAAGTACAGGTTTTGCTAGACACTGGTTCACAAATAAGTGCCATATCGAAATCTTTTTTCGAATACATCAAAGACCAACCAGGGCTAATCATTATGTCTGTGGTAGGGGTAAAAATCATAGGAGGTCCTGGAAAACCAAGCAAGCCTATCAAACATCAGATAGTTGCTGAATTTAGCATTAAACGACAGACTTTCGAACACGATTTCCTAATAGTACCGGATCTAAGTACTTAAATGATTGTGGGTATTGATTGGTTGATAACCAGCGAGCAACTATTGAATATGCGAATGAAATTGTGAAGATTAATTCAGGTAAAGGCTTGAAGTTGCTTTCGAAGAATCATCCATCGAAATTAATCGTGAGATTGCCAAATTTAAGTTCATTTACCACGCTCCCTTTATGGTGGAAAATGTTTGCCATAACAATGCTTATTATCTGGTGTACCCAGAAACTAAAAGACAATTAGGGTTAAGTAACGTTGTAGACCTTAAGCCCTATGTGGCTAGAAACTAATCTGACTGTAATCCTTACTATGACTATTATATGATACTTAGATTTTGTAAATATTAATGTAGAAAATTAATTATGTCAAAATTTCTAATACTGGTATATAAGTTTCGGGTTCAATGCTAAATATGTAACGAATTAGTCATTACTCATTGGACCTAATGACATGAAACAAACAGTACCGAATTTTAAAATGTGGGTGGACTACCAAAGATTGCCAGAGGCAGAAAAGTTACTAAATACAGAAATATGCATATGGTGTAGTACCCAACGTACTGCATAAAGCGGCGAAAAAGGTGGTACCAAGTGTCATTGTAATGGGAAGTGGACTGCACTGCGCAGTATAATGTAATTGGATTTGGAAGTAAATTGTTTTGCTTTCCTTGTGTATGAGTAATTGAAAAGGACTGCACTGTGTAGCATAAAGTTGAAAATTTTCTAAAGTAGTTACTTGTTTATGAAGAGAATAGTAAATGCACTGCTTGAATTTTTTCATGTTGCAGCCGAGTTTTCTTATGAAATATAATAAGGTTACTGAAATATAGTTGAAACTAACGTATACATAAAGATCTGGTATATAACTGAGAATTACGAGGAAAACAGTACGTTAGTAAATTTCTTGGAAAATGATAAGTTCCTGTAGGTAAAAATTTGTGTATTTAAGGGTAAAGCTATGTTATGAAACTTTATTTGTAGTTGTTATGTTGGAATGTATGTATAATAATTTGTACAGGTTTACGATTTCTTGGTACTCATGTAAATATTATTTTTCCATAACATTACTGTTGAATACCAGAATTTATAATGTGTAATAAAACCGTTTATTGCAACTGAAAAAAATAATTTTTTTCTCTATTGCTTTGAGATATTTATGTATAAAATATAATGTAATAAGTTTTAAAGAATGTTTTGGATGTTTTGCTAAGATTGTCTTGACAGAAATCATTATCAAAACAGGGGAATATGTAATGCTATTGTAAAAATAAGACTGCCATTAATCTGTATATTATAAAATTTTTTGTTCCGTAATAATTTTGATCAAATTAAGCAAATACTGTAACGAGAGTAAGCTTTTGTTAAGTGTAGTTTATCTGTTTAAAATAACTTCTTTGGCGTAGCTGGAATTAATGTATTAAAACATATATTGTAAAAATTATGTAATATTTCAAGTACAACTGTAATTAATTATGTCAATGTTGTATGTAAATAATGTCATGCAGTTATAGATGGTTCATACCTAGGGTTTTTGTAAGCAGAAGTGTAAGTTGAAAAGGTGTAGGGATCATAGGTAGAACGGAACCTCGTTCTGTGGTAGAATGGAAAAGGTGGTGGGGCGCGCAAGTGAGAATTTGCGCGCAAGTGGTTCACACAGTCAGTAGCTGCCCTGCAAGTGGTGAGCACGCATTACATTGGTCAAGCACTAGAGGCCCCGAATTTACCTACAAGACTGGGTTTTGGCCTCAGATGTGTTTTACATGATTGGCGCAGTACGGAAATAATTTAATAGCTCAGAAATTTGTAGTTTTATCGTCGTCGCCAAGAGGAAGACAGAGCTATGTACATCAAGAGCCGTACCTGCGCAGTGTTACTATGCAGCACCGCTTCACGCCACCTTCGACATCAGTAAAAGGCAAAGTACTCTATTTAGAAGTGTATCACAGTATGAACCATCCATCTTCAATTAGTGGAAAATAAGTGTTAAATGTATTATTGTGTTTAACCGTAATTTTCCTATTTCATTTACCTCAGTAGGGTCCTTACCTAAACGACTTTATTCCGAGTATCCTGATGTTTATTGAAGCTTGAATAATACTAAATTACTGGCAATAGTACTGTTTTGGTAGTAAATTTTGAAAATCATTATTGAATACTGAAGTTTGCACGTATCAGTTTAAGGGCCACCGGTTTGCGTGACCATGAGGGTAGGGTTTCAATAGCATTTCTGAAAGTAAAGTAACATAATTGTTTAACTGAAACAATCTTAACAGTGATTGTTCATGTTGCTTCTCCATGTCAAAGAAAGCCAGACAAATATTGATGTTAGTAAAAAGTTGACAAACTACAGTCCTACAGAAATGAAATTTAGTCGTCCTAAATAATAGTTTTATTCATATGAATGATAGCTATAGGTTTAATTTTTTTTTTTGTATCCTTGTTGAAACGTGTGTGTCTTTCTTAAATAATTACTGAAGTATGGTGATAAGTTCCATAAGTAACAGAAAGTGGTATTAATAGTAGTTACTGCCAAGTGACCATAGTAAATAGAAATTAAGTGGTTGTGAATAAATTACGTAGTAGGTGAAAGTAGTTATTTATTCAGTGTCGAAAATTGACTTCGTCTTTTTGTGTAGACACTGTACCCGATGTAGGCTGGCGGCCGTTTTATTAAGCGAAACAGTTTATTGCTACAACAGGCTTTGTCTGCTAAAAGGTTTCCAAAAGTAATTATTTTCACTGCTTTTCCCACAAACTGTATGATTCGGAGAAAAATAGTTCAATACTTTACCATTAGGTTGAACACGGTTAAAATCTCTCTCCGAGAGTCGATGGTTTGGAGTGTCAGTGCTGCGTAATTTTGTGGTGGTGTTACTGCCGCTACTTACTACGCAGTTCTGACATTCCGAATCGCGGATCTTCCGTCTTTACAGTGGTAGAGCTTAAACGTTCTGGTACCGTATTGACGAGAACGCGAAAGTACCGTTTCAGCCTCACATGCAAGTAAAATCTGAATGAAACCAAAATTTGTGTAGGAAGCGCCATAAGTGAAAATTTAACGAATTCAAAGGCAAAATTATGCTTCCGATCTACAATGTTTTTCTCTTACATTATGTCTGTAAACGGGTTAAGGACACCTGCTCATAGGCTCTGTGACCGTAACAGAGGAAGACAAAGAGAGGACCGAAATAGTAAATACCTCTCCAGTATCGTTTTCTGAGGAAGATCGTAGAGAGGTTTCTTCTTTTAAAACTTCCGTCGAATGTCAAAATAAAAAATATCGAAATTAGTGACCGCAAGGCAGAACATCAGTTTTAATCATTCAACAGAGGAAAAGTGACTGCTCTTGCCGGAGTACAAATGCGATTCTTCGTAGAGTATGCGAGTGAACTTGCTTTTCTTCTAGAAGCAATGTAGTGTTTATCGCTGGAGGAACGAAGGGTTCCTAGTAACTGAAAACAAGCACGGATCATTCCCGTGTACCAGAATGGTTGTCGAACAGACGCAGAATGTTATAGATCTATTCCACGGACGTCAGTATGTTCTAGAATTATGTAACACGTATTATGATAGCATATTATGACATCACTGGAGGCGGAAAATCTCCTCATTAGGAATCGAATGGAGTCCGCACTGATTGAGCGAAACCCACCTCGCTCTGATCGTCCACGAGACCTAGAAGGCAACAGACACTGGCTCCCATGTTGATTCCATCTTACTTGACTTCCAGAAGGCACACGATACACTTTCGCACTGCCACCAAATGAACAAAACTTGTGCTTATGGAATACCAGACCAACTGTGTGACTGGATTGAAGAGTTCCTAGGAAACACAACACATCATTGTCCTCTTAACGAGAGAAATGTAGGATGTTAAAACCAGTAACAGAAAGAAAACATTAGAAGTACAACGAATTGAGTGTTGTAGTACCAGTACAGTACAGTAAATAACCCACTGGATAACATCAGAAGTCCTATGAAGCTATCCACGTATAATTATGTTCTATACAGAGAAATCGCAACGCTAGAAACTTGTAACGAAATCCAGGGGACTTGTAGAGGATCGACGCTTGGTGCATTTGCTGTATATTGTCCGTAAACACAAAAAAAATTTAACTTATAGAGCATGAATAGTCAGAAAGTCCTATTTCTGTAAGAGTATAATCACATCCATTACACCGGGGGATTCACGAAGATAAGAAAATATTTTAATATGTACCAGTGCATCGCCTCCTACCTTCCGGGCATCATAGAAGCTCTCCTGCAGACCTTGGGTAGCTTAATCTGGCTTTAGCTGTCGCCGCGGTCGCACGCTCCTCAAGTCTGCTCCGTGAACTTTCAATGTTTACGCCAGCGTTTTCGTGTTTCGTGATTGTTTATTGGCATTTTGCACGTGAATTAAGTGTTATAAATTGAGCTATTAGCCTTCGTTCGTGCCGTCTTTCCACGTAGTGCCGTTGGGATTTCGCGTTGTCCGAAATTTCTTCGCTGCAGAACACCATGGCAAACTCCGTGAGAAAAAACACCGTGATTTTCACTTTCGACAAGTACACCCGTCGAGTACAGCCCTCTGCACTTGAAATACACGACTGGATTACCGAGGTAATTGGCCTTTATTCTGAATCTGTTCATACCATGCAGCTAGCCTGTGATGATGCATGTTTGTAAAGATTAACGTGAGTGTAGACCGCTTTCTGGAAAAATTTGGTTATGAAACGGAATATATACACCATCATGTTACTAAAAGTACTGTAAAACTCAGGAATTCCGAGTCTGTAATTAGAAATGAAATGTTAGTGTTTTGAATATTTCTTTAGAAGTAAACAACTCGAAAATTAAAGATGTCCTTTCAAAGTATGGGGTTGTCAGGTAAATAGTCAACGAAAGGTGGGCTGCGCATTTCCAGCCGCCGACCGGTGTGGCCGTGCGGTTCTAGGCCCTTCAGTCTGGAACCGCGTGACCGCTACGGTCGCAGGTTCGAATCCTGCCTCGGGCATGGATGTGTGTGATGTCCTTAGGTTAGTTAGGTTTAAGTACTTCTAAGTTCTAGGGGACTGATGACCATCGATGTTAAGTCCCATAGTGCTCAGAGCCATTTGAACCATGTGAACCATTTCCAGCTGCAGTACTTTAACGGCATTCGTTCCGTGGAGATGGAAGTGAAAGGAAACATTCCCTCCCACGTCTTAGTTGACGGGCACAAGGCGCATGTAATTTACTCAGTGCAAACCCCTACATGTCATGTATGTACGGAGTCTGGTAACCTCCGTCAGGACTGCCCTCGCCGTGATGTTGTGCTAAAAATAACCTTACGGAACGCCGGAAATTAACACTCAACGATTTCTAGAATGAAATTTTCACTCTAAAGCGGAGTTTTCGCTGATATGAAACTTCCTGGCAGATTAAAACTGTGTGCCGGACCGAGACTCGAACTCAGGACTTTTGCCTTTCGCGGGCAAGTGCTCTACCGACTGAGCTACCCAAGCACGACTCACGCCCGCTAAAGGCAAAGGTCCCGAGTTCGAATCTCGGTCCGGCACACAGTTTTAATCTGCCAGAAAGTTTCACTCAACGATTTGTTGCCAGCCAGTAATACAACAGAGCCGGTGGCTTCCTTGGATCCTGTTACTGCCTCTGAAAATGTTGCACTCAATGTTAATGAATTTCCGTCTTTAAAACCTGCATTAACTGCTGAAATTCCGTCCCGTGACAGCGAGATTCCCACTAGAAAGCGTCCTCTAGAGGACACTGAAAAGAATGTTTTGAGGATTCTTCCTGTGAAACACCCGTTGCCAGGAAGCCGAAGCCAAGTCCTGAAGATCTGTTGGAAGTGGAAAAAGGAGATGAAATGCAGGCCGATGTGGGTCCCACTTCCGCACAAGGAATTATGCCGCCACGAAAAGATAGTGACGCAGCTGGTACTGACCTTTAACAGAAATGTGACCCTGAGTCTAAGGTAACAGTAGCAATAACTGCATCAAGTGCGCAGCCCATACAGTGCGAACAGTACGAGGAAGTACCAAGTAAACAACCTGCTGACTCCGAAGCGCAACACCGCGCCGAAGGAGGAAATAAACGAGCATCACCGCCTCGCCAGCAAGACAACACAACAGACAACACGCCGGTGCCGGCCGGTGTGGCCGTGCGGTTAAAGGCGCTTCAGTCTGGAACCGCGTGACCGCTACGGTCGCAGGTTAAAATCCTGCCTCGGGCATGGATGTGTGTGATGTCCTTAGGTTAGTTAGGTTTAACTAGTTCTAAGTTCTAGGCGACTGATGACCTCAGAAGTTGAGTCGCATAGTGCTCAGAGCCATTTGAACCAAGACGCCGGAGCCAAATACTGACGACTCGCAAGCCACCGCCGTTGCGCCAGAAAGCCACCGTCAGAGCTGCGACCGAAACCAGGTCTTGCTGTCACGCGTCATCAAGCGAAAGCCACACCAGAGAAGAAAGACATCAAGAAAAATGATATTAAATATGAAGTCATCAGGGCCAACAATGACGAGGTGAAAGAGAAAGATCACAGTGACTTATAGCATTGCACTGTCAGGATTTCTGGATAATTTTCTTTTCAAGCACTTTGTTTAAAAGCAGTAAAAATTTTTCTAGGAAGTAAGTACATGTAACGGGCACACAGCTTGTAAAGATCGTGACTTGTAGAGAAGCACGTTGCTGCTATAATCATACCGATCCTCATCCCAAATAACTCCTTCTGGTATGTCTGTGATGCAAGCTTATAGTATTGCTATTATTAACATTAATAAAATACAGTCACCCTTGAAATTGGCAACACTAAAAGAATTCTTGTACGAGTCTGGGACAGATATCGCGTTTCTACAAGAAGTTGCGAGAGCGGAATTTCGGATCCCAGGCTATTTTGAAATTGTTAATGTTTCTACGGAAGCCAATATCGGTACAGCCATTCTTATAAGGGACGGCATTCCAGTGACTGAAATAGAACGACTAGAATCAGGAAGAGTCGTAGGCATTAAAATTTTCGATGTGACAGTGCTTAACCTTAATGCCCCATCAGGAAGTTTACGTAAATTGGATCGTGCGAAGTTTTTCAAGATGAACTAATTTATTTATTGAGAAAAAATCCGTGTTCTCTTATACTAGGTGGACATTTTAACTGTGTTTTAAACCAGAAAGATCAACAACCCAATTTCAACTACTCGCCACAGTTAAAAAAGTTAGTAAGTGATCTACAACTTAAGGGTGTGTGGGAACTTCAGCATCCGACGTCAGTCGAGTTCACGTATATAACCAGCCACTCCCGCAGCAGACTAGATAGAATATACGTGTCACCAAATTCGCCAAATTTTTTATTAAACGTTGAAACTGTTCCGGTGTATTTTAGCGATCATAGTACACTTTTAACTTCCACTGATTTAAGTGTACAGCGAACCCGTCGATTCGCAGGCCAATGGAATTTGAATATCTCTGTTTTAACTGACGAAGAACTGGAACAGTAAATAAGAGTAGCGTGGACTATGTGCCTCCGCACAGCAGACAAGCACCCAACAGTCATTGACTGGTGGACTAGGAGGGCTCAACGGAGGCTGCGGAAAGTTGTCATGGAGTATATTGTAGCGAGGCACAGGGATTTGAGGAATACAATGGAGCTTCATTATAAAGTTTTAAGAGACTTACATCAACAGGCACATGATGACGTAATTCGTCTGAATGACATAAAAAAATAAAAGCCAAGTTTTTAAGCAATAAACGGCAGCAGATGGAGGGACTAAAAATTAAATCGAAAGCCACATCAGTAGTAGCAGATGAAACAGCTTCTCTATATCACTTGAGGTGGCATGCTAAAAACAGACGTCAAACGTTTATTGATGAAGTCCAGGCGCATACTGGTTCAAGGCTCACATGCCAGAAAGAAATACTGGACGAAGTCCACAGGTACTATGACATATGCCCCTACCACAGTGGACGATGCAGCTCTCGAAGACTTTCTCACTATTTTAGGTCCACAACTGTCGGGAACAGAAAACGCTGACATCCTGTCACCTATTACTAAAGATGAAGTACATGTGGCAGTGCGTAACTCACCTCTAAAAAAATCTCCGGGACTTGATGGCCTCCGTGTGGAGTTTTATGCCCGCTTCTGGTCTATAATTGGGGACAAGATCACATCCATGGCGAATGAGGTCCTGAATGGAAAAGCGGTCCCTGCAGAGTTTATGGAAAGTAAAATAGTACTGATTCCTAAGAGTAAAGGCAAAACCAACTTAAACAATTTTCGCCCTCTTTCGCTACTAAATTCTGATTACAAAATAATTTCGCGTATTATCAACAAAAGACACTCTGCCTTTTCCAACAAAGTATTGAGTCATCATCAATCTTGTTCTCCAACCAGAACGATATTCGAAAGTCTATCTGCATACAGAGACGTCATTGCGATTACCTCAGAGACAAGTATAAAATGTGCTTTAATCTTCATAGATTTCAACAAAGTTTTTGACCGCGTTAGTCATGGAATCCACTTTGCAACGCTGCCAAGAATGGCTTTCCACCCTGAGATTGTCAACATTCTAAGAAATATTGCAACAGGTATAAATGGGAAAATAGCAATAAATGGCCAAACATCTAAACCCATACAGATAAGGCGACGGGTTCCACAGGGCAGTTCCTTATCTATGTTTTTGTTTTTCGTATCCTTAGAGCCCTTTCTCCGCACTGTCCACGCAAGATTAAGAGGCATAACATCGAGTGGTGAGAAAACTGTCATACGAGATTATGCTGCTGACGTGGGTGTTGTAATAAGGAGGAGGTAGTTACACTGGAAAGAGAAATCCAATCTAGCGTCGGGAGTGACAACAAATGAAAACATAAGTAAGATATTGAATCTGCTGGGCCTAGATCACGTCTGACTGGCATAGGCAAAACAAGACAACAAACGTAAAACTTTGGGAATAACCTTAATGGTATGTCCGATGACGATGGCTGCTTTTAACTGGACGGAAACAAGGAGGAATGTTCATGGTGCTGTAATGGAAAACATCCATCGAACTGTGGACCAGGTGCAAAAAGTCAGATTTACCAACTCCTGCATTTTGTCCAAAGCGTATTTCACTGCGCAGGTATTTCCAATCTCCAGACTAGTAGCGAAAGGGATTATGTCCACTGTTACCAGTTATTTATGGCGAGGAGACATATTCAGGGTAAGTGCGACTACAGTTATACTGGATGTCAGAAACGGGGGTCTCGGTTTGGTGGATATTCGAAATAAAGCGTATGCTCTGTTCCTCAGACAGACTTTCCATATACTCAGAGAACTTCCACAATGTATAACCGCAAAGCTCTTTGAGGCTGTGACACCCCATAGCCTGCAAGCACCGATTGATGTGCGAAGGGTTAATGCCCGTCTGCAGTATGTGAGGAACTTTTTCCTCGAAGCAAGTTATCTTAGTGACGAAATCGGAAGCAACACATGTATCACAGCGCGCGACATCATACTTGAAAGGAAGTTAAATTAGGGCATAAACAAAATTGAAAAGAAATTCCCTAATTGTGGCTGGAAAGCTGCATGGCGGAACATCAACTATACCGCGCTATCTGCAGACGCTATTTCCGCATGGTACAAAACAGTTAACAATGTCATCAGCACCAACGAGAGACTATATGGGATCGGTTTAAACCAGACACACCTTTGTGGAAAATGCAATCTGGTCGTTACAGTCATCCACAGATTCACCTGTGGCGGCAATGTGAATAACTGGAATTTGATCTGGCAACAAATCGCTTTTCTCACAAGATCCTAGACGGAATATATAACGCCATAGCTCCTCCTGAGACCAGACATGACATACTTTCCGAAATTAAAAACCAACGCCATTTGCTGGTTACTGGGAAAATATGTTAGTTATGTCATCAACAAACTTTGGTCGGACAACGAGAGAGAATTCCGCGTTTACATGAAGTGTGAATACGCAAAAATCAACACTTATCGCAACCACAAGAAGCACTATGGCAACATGCTTAAGATCATTTTTAAAAGAATGGGTGTCGGTTAAATATGTGTAACTACTACAACACCTTGAACGAGAACGAACAGAAGAAAATTAAAAGTCAGTTGTGTTATTATTATTTACTATTGCCTTGCTTCCGAAACTTCTATATTACACGAAGAGTTTTTTTTTTTTCGAAACATTTTGTTCAGAATTACTCGTGTTCGACTTCCGAAGTATTTGTGTGATTCAAGAAGTTTTATCAGTGTTCAGTGTCTACTCAGAGAAGAGGTTTCTTTGTCTTTGCTACATCGGAGAACGGAGTTTTGTGCTAAGATTTCTGCACACTTAGTGCTGTGACCCAACAGGGGACTTGAAAAAAGGGGTGGGAGGGGTTTGGGTCTCGACGCACTGGCAGTGCCGTGAAGAGACCCCACTGTTAGTGCGGCGTGTACAAAAGGAACAACTACTGTATATGATTAAAGCGATGTGTGGTAGAGTACAATTTTGCAGGTTCAATTCCGCGTGGAATCAAACATTTTTCTTTTTTCTTTTCACTTTCATTTAATTTGCATGTAAATATTATTTATGTATTTGTATAGATTTATGACATTTTATGATTTTTTATGTATGTTGAATCTGAGAAACATGATACGTAATAACTTATGATTCATGACACGACAAATAAAGAAAATACGTCAACAAATTGTTCAGCTGCAAGTGGTACACCTTTGCCTTCTCAATTTGGGGGCCAGTTTAAGGAACCGAAAAAAAAAGATGGTAGAGCACTTGCCCACAAAAGTCAAAGGTCCCGAATTCGAGGCTCGGTCCGGCTCACAGTTTTAATCTGTCAGTAAGTTTGATATCAGCTCACACATCCCAGCAGAGTGAAAATCTCATTGCCGGCCGAAGTGGCGGTGCGGTTAAAGGCGCTGCAGTCTGGAACCGCAAGACCGCTACGGTCGCAGGTTCGAATCCTGCCTCGGGCATGGATGTTCGTGATGTCCTTAGGTTAGTTAGGTTTAACTAGTTCTAAGTTCTAGGGGACTAATGACCTCAGCAGTTGAGTCCCATAGTGCTCAGAGCCATTTGAACCATTTTTTGAAAATCTCATTCTCGAAAGATTATTATGCTAATAAATTAAAAACACCCCTGTGAAACTGTAACGATCAACAATATCCGTTCATACAAGCGCAGCTAATTGCAGTGAACTCGGTGGAGACACACCTGAACATTTATTATAAATGTATTGTGAAATTGTATGTACAGTGCACAACTTCCTTAACACTGAGTCTTGTTTCCTTCTGGTTTAACATGATTTCACGTGTGTTATGGTGTTAATAAAAGTAGTTTGTCTGAAATATTCTTACAGTTTCAGTTAACGTTATTACCATCATTCTTACAAAATTAAATTCTCTGTAACTTCTGTTGAAAACTTTGTGCGATTGTCTGGAATTTAAAAAACAAATTGTTGCAGGTAGTTAATAAATTAAAAATTTTACCAAATTATGCGTTCGCTTATCTGGATGTCTGTGACATGTTTCACTACATTCACCAGATCAACAGCAACAAAATAAACGAAAATCGTGCTTTACTTTAACCTCGTACAGTTTTTGCGATGACTTCATATTAGCGAAGTTACTAAATTTCCGGCAAAATGTTTTATTAGACGTAACTCTGTAACTAACGATTTGCGGACCTATGTTTATATGAACTTTATTCTTTAGTTTCACTTGAAGAATAACACGTTAAAATATTTGCATATCTTCGTGGATCACCCTGTATTCGTGGAAGAATATGCAGCAGCGATTGAAAGTGGGTCAACCAACTGATTGCAGTAAGCCAGATGCTAGAGTGAGATACATTGGACTATTGCTCAGAAATAAGGCAGATTAAAAGAAAAAGAACCTCCTTCCACTAATACTTGTGAGATGTCATTGGGGAAACAGAGAAAATTCAAAGAAACGCAGAGCGTTTCGTAACGGGTTCCTTCAGCATGCGTGAAAGCATCACGAAAATGCTGATCCAAACTACAGTGGCTTTGTAAATCCAAGAGGCCATTGCATTTATTGTGTGGTATTCACCATGTCGCTGAAATTTGCTTTAAATTTGTAAGGGTTTGTAGCAACGATAGGCAAGCAAAGAATAGGCAGGAATTGCAGGTTTTTAAATGCTGTATTGGTTTTCGCAGAGGCGAACAAATAAACTATTAACATCAAGCGCTGGCACATCGGCCTGGAACGTAACAGCAGAGAAGGCTGTGAAACGACGTCAGGCAACAGTACGCTGACCACGACCCCACCACGACAGGAGAGGCCCCTATACGAAGAGAATGTACAGCAAGTGCCACTTCAGCTAGCCTCGGACGTACTAGAAGACGAGCAGTGATCCAAACGATTTAGCCGTGACTTGTGTTGAATGGCTCTGAGCACTATGGGACTGAACATCTATGGTCGTCAGTACCCTAGAACTTAGAACTACTTAAACCTAACTAACCTAAGGACAGCACGCAACACCCAGTCATCACGAGGCAGAGAAAATCCCTGACCCCGCCGGGAATCGAACCCGGGAAACCGGGCGCGGGAAGCGAGAACGCTACCGCACGACCACGAGATGCGGACTGCGCCGTGACTTGTGATCTATATTAATTTCTTGCGTGGAAATTGTATAATCGAAGGACTTGGATTACTTGCATGTCGCCAATTGCTTGCTACACCTATTTCTAAAAAGGCAAAATTAAGTATTGTCAATTTAATTTACTGCAATAAACTCCATTAATATGATTTGCTTGATTTGTTGTCTAGCTATCCGAGAAAACAGCTTCCAAGGCTTAGACGAGTCGGCAGGATCTCACAAACACAAATGTGAGAAAACTCCAGTGGTGTACGGTAACAGAGAGACGTTGCGCATCACGATGTGGTTTACTGGAAAAATTACGAGAAGCAGCGTTCCAAAATCAGTCTAATGATACAGGAAGACTCAGAGAGATGGAACAGATTTCGGTTGATCATTGCAGACAAACTGTAATAGACAGAAACACATTGTGCATGACACTGTACAGAGGAAGTTTCAAATCTTTGGTGTAGCTGGGCTGATGTTTGTCCTTAGCTACATGGCGATTACACAACAAGGGAAATCATTTTGTGTGTTGGAATTTGCACGAAGTCAGTCCGTTGTTCAAGTTTAAGATGCATTCCGTCGTCGTTCCAACATAAAGCCGCCTCTGTACAAGCTTGTTTATGACTGGGTTACAAATTTCTTGGAAGTTGGTTGCACATGCGAAGGGATCAACACTGGTCCGCTACGTATGTGTGATGAAACCGTCGGGCGTATCCGCGATGCGTTGAAACGGAGCACTCGAAAGGCCACAAGACGGACAGGCCGCGGGAACCTGAGCTTCTTCAAACAACGGCATGGTGCGTTCTGAAACGAGGCCAGCATATAAAGCCTTACAAGTTGCAGTTACTGCTGCAACTGCGCCCCGGCGCCCGTAACAGAAGGTACAAATTTTTCCATTTGAGCTCCACGGGATATGGCAGAGGTTACTTTTTCCGAACAACTCATCTCTTCTGACGAATCGACGTTTTATCTATTGGGTGAAGTAAACCGCATTAGTGTAAGAATTGGGGGTCACAAAATCCTGACGTCGTTGTCGAAGTTAAAAGAGACTCAACTAAACCGAATGTGTTTTCCACCGTTTCCGATCAAAAAGTTTATAGATCTTCCTTTTTTGCGGAGTAAACTGTGCCAGTAATGTTATACCTGGACGTGCTGTGAAATATTTTTGTTTCCACACCTTGCCAATGATTTCGTTGTTATGCATGACGACGCCCCGCCTCGCTATTTTACCTTGAGGTGTGGCGTTGTCTTAACAATACAGTCCCACAGCGTTGGTTTCGAAGGGGTGAACAACAATATCTTGTTCATTACTTTTGGCCTCCCAGGTGACGTGACACCTCGCGATTTTTTTCTTTAGGGGTACATGAAGCGTAGAGTCTTTGTCCGAACTATGGCAACTACTCTTAAAGACCTGAGAAATCGAATTGTTGAATTTGTCGAATCTATAAACGGAGGCCTGTTGATTCGTGTGTGGAATGAAATGGGCTGCCCGCATCTCGTGGTCGTGCGGTAGCGTTCTCGCTTCCCACGCCCGGGTTCCCGGGTTCGATTCCCGGCGGGGTCAGGGATTTTCTCTGCATCGCGATGGCTGGGTGTTGTGTGATGTCCTTAGGTTAGTTACGTTTAAGTAGTTCTAAGTTCTATGGGACTGATGACCATAGATGTCAAGTCCCATAGTCCTCAGGGCCATTTGAACCATTTGAAATGGGCTGGTGTTTCGATACATCTAGAGCACGCATGATTTTCAAATTGAGTGTAGGGCATAATGTCTATGCGAACATAAAAATTAACTTTCGCCTATCCACTGACATCCGTAATTCATAGTTTGTGCGTAATAAGGATCTGAAACCTCTTCTGTCCTAATCAGTCGCCCTGTATATTGTTTCCTCCATGTGTATCAAGCGAAACGGCAGTGAGGTTAAAATTGTAAGGATGAAGCACACATGCAGGCTTTCCGCATATGAACAGCGACTGGAACTCGAAATCAGAATATGTATAGGAGTGATTTAAAATGAAACGACCACCTACTTGTGCGTAAGGCAGATTATAAGCTGAGATTAAATGGAAGAAGGACGGAGGAGACAGTTTCAACAACCCTTGTCCTACCAATACCCGAATAGAGCCCGTTAGTCCAGACCAGACAGGCCTGCCAGAGGAAATAGAGCAAATTCAAAGATGAGCAACTTGTGTTGTCGTAGATTCCTTTAGTAAGCGTGAAAGTGTCATGGAAATGTTCAAGCAGCTCCATCGGCAGACAATAATAGAGACCAATTGGCTCACAAAGTTTTTTCTTTTAATGTTCTGGGAGCCTGCGTTCCATACATAGTCAACAAATATATAGCTTCCTCTTACGTACATCTCTAGAAAAGAACACGGAAGTAAAATCACTGGTTCGAGCTCACACAGAGCAATAACAATAGTCCTTTCAGTGAACCACTAGAGACTGGAACGAGAGGAGTGGGAAATAACTGTGATACACAAACAAACCTACGCACTCGAAGTAAGCTGGCTTCTGCAGAATTAATGATGGTGTGTGCCAGCTTCATTGACATCTTCGATAATTTCTGTTAGTCACTTGTTTCGGTTCTTCATTAATATTAATTATACGTGACTGACAACAAAATTGGAAACTCTTTCCCAGATTGAATCCGTTTTTAATTTATATTAATAACTTGATAGCGGTACCTTCATTTTGTCATCTAAATAAAATTTTCTCACTTTGTTTCTGAGATTTTTTTAGAATTTATCTTTCTAGTTTCTCAGTGAAATCATGAACCCACGAACTATGGACCTTGCCGTTGATGGGGAGGCTTGCGTGCCTCTGCCATACAGATAGCCGTACCGTAGGTGCAACCACCACGGAGAGCTATCTGTTGAGAGGGCAGACAAACGTGTGGTACCGGATTAGGGCCTTTTCGGTAGTTTCAGGGACAACAGCCTGGATGATTGACTGATTCGGCCTTGTAACATCAACCAAAACTGCCTTGCTGTGCTGATACTGTGTACGGCTGAAACCAAGGAGAAACTACAGCCGTAATTTTTCCCGAGGACATACGGTTTTACTGCATGGTTCAATGATGATGGTGCCTCTTGGATAAAATATTCCGGAGGCAAAACAATCCACCATTTAAATTATAAGACATTTCCAGGGGCAGATGTGGACTCTGACTACAATCTATTGGTTATGAACTGTACATTAAAACTGAAGAAACTGGAAAAAGGTGGGAATTTAAGGAGATGAGACCTGCATAAACTGACTAAACCAGAGGTTGGACGGAGTTTCAGGGAGAGCATTAGGGAACAATTGACAGGAATGGGGGAAAGAAATACAGTAGAAGAAGAATGGGTAGCTTTGAGGAATGAAACAGTGAAGGCAGCAGAGGATCAAGTAGGTAAAAGGACGAGGGCTAGTATAAATCCTTGGGTAACAGAAGATATACTGAATTTAATTGATGAAAGGAGAAAATACAAAAATGCAGTAAGTGAAGCAGGCAAAAAGGAATACAAACGTCTCAAAAATGATATCGACAGAGACTGCAAAATGGCTAAGCAGGGATGGCTAGAGGACAAATGTAAGGATGTAGAGGCTTATCTCACTAGGGGTAAGATAGATACTGCTACAGGAGAATTAAAGAGACCTTTGGAGAAAAGAGAACCACTTGCATGATTATCAAGAGCTCGGATGGAAACGCAGTTCTAAGCAAAGAAGGGAAAGCAGAAAGGTGGAAGGAGTATATAGAGAGTCTATACAAGGGCGATGTTATGGAAATGGAAGAGGAGGTAGATGAAGATGAAATGGGAGATATGATACTATGTGAAGAGTTAGACAGAGCATTGAAAGACCTAAGTCGAAACAAGGCACCGGGAGTAGACAACATTCCATTGGTACTACTGACAGCCTTGGGAGAGCCAGTCCTGACAAAACTCCACCATTTGGTGAGCAAGATGTATGAGACAGGCGAAATTCCCTCAGACTTCAAGAAGAATATAATAATTCCAATCCCACAGAAATCAGGTATTGAATGATGTGAAAATTACCGAATTATCAGTTTAATAAGTCACAGCTGCAAAATACTAACGCGAACTCTATACAGACGAATGGAAAAACTGGTAGAAGGCGACCTCGGGCAAGATTAGTTTGGATTCCGCAGAAATGTTGGAACACGCGACCCAATACTGAGTCTGCCACTTGTCTAAGGAGGTAGGTTAAGGAAAGGCAAATCTACGTTTCTATCAGTTGTAGACTTAGAGAAAGCTTATAACAATTTCGACTGGAATACTCTTCCAAATTCTGAAGGTGGCAGGGGTAAAATACAGGGAGCCAAATTATATTCGAACTTGTACAGAAAACAAATGACTGTCATAATATTCGAGGGGCATGAAGCGGAAACAGTGGTTGACAAGGCAGTGACATAGTGTTGTAGCCTATACCCGATGTTATTCAATCTGTATATTGAGCAAGCAGTAAAGGAAACCAAAGAAAAATCTGGAGTGGGAATTAAAATACATGAAGAGTGAATAAAAACTTTGAGGTTTGTGACGATATTACGACTTTGTAATTCTGTCCAAGACAGCAAAGACCCTGGAAGAGCAGCTGAACGGAATGGACAGTTTCTTGAAAGGATATAAGATGATCACCAACAGAAGCAAAACCATGATAAAGGAGTGTAGTCTAATAAAATCAGGTGATGCTTAGCGTATTAGGTTAGCAAATAAGACACTTAAAGCAGTAAATGAGTTTTGTTATTTGGGGAGCAAAGTAACTGAAGATGGTCGGAGTAGAGAAGATATAAAATGTAGACTGGCAAGGGTAAGGAAAGCGTATCTGACGAAGAGAAATTTGTTAACATCGAGTATAGATTTAAGAAGTTTAGACCAGAAGATAATAGAACCTTTCAAAATATGGTGCTCAAGATTAGACGGGCAGATCAAGTACCTAATGCGGAGGTACTGTATACAATTGGAGAGAAGAAGAGTTTCTTGCACAACTTGACAAGAAGAAGGATGATGATGCTGCTGATGTTTGGATTGTGGGGCGCTCAACTGCGCTGTTATCAGCGCCCGTACAAATTCCCAACATTTTCTCAGTCCAGTCTTGCAACGTGCATGAATGATGATGAAATGATGAGGACAACACAAACAGCTAGTCATCTCGAGGCAGGTGAAAATCCCTTACCCGGCCACGAATCGAACCCGGGACCCTGTGCTCGGGAAGCGAGAACGCGACCGCAAACTACACTCCTGGAAATGGAAAAAAGAACACATTGACACCGGTGTGTCAGACCCACCATACTTGCTCCGGACACTGCGAGAGGGCTGTACAAGCAATGATCACACGCACGGCACAGCGGACACTCCAGGAACCGCGGTGTTGGCCGTCGAATGGCGCTAGCTGCGCAGCATTTGTGCACCGCCGCCGTCAGTGTCAGCCAGTTTGCCGTGGCATACGGAGCTCCATCGCAGTCTTTAACACTGGTAGCATGCCGCGACAGCATGGACGTGAACCGTATGTGCAGTTGACGGACTTTCAGCGAGGGCGTATAGTGGGCATACGGGAGGCCGGGTGGACGTACCGCCGAATTGCTCAACACGTGGGGCGTGAGGTCTCCACAGTACATCGATGTTGTCGCCAGTGGTCGGCGGAAGGTGCACGTGCCCGTCGACCTGGGACCGGACCGCAGCGACGCACGGATGCACGCCAAGACCGTAGGATCCTACGCAGTGCCGTAGGGGACCGCACCGCCACTTCCCAGCAAATTAGGGACACTGTTGCTCCTGGGGTATCGGCGAGGACCATTCGCAACCGTCTCCATGAAGCTGGGCTACGGTCCCGCACACCGTTAGGCCGTCTTCCGCTCACGCCCCAACATCGTGCAGCCCGCCTCCAGTGATGTCGCGACAGGCGTGAATGGAGGGACGAATGGAGACGTGTCGTCTTCAGCGATGAGAGTCGCTTCTGCCTTGGTGCCAACGATGGTCGTATGCGTGTTTGGCGCCGTGCAGGTGAGCGCCACAATCAGGACTGCATACGACCGAGGCACACAGGGCCAACACCCGGCATCATGGTGTGGGGAGCGATTTCCTACACTGGCCGTACACCACTGGTGATCGTCGAGGGGACACTGAATAGTGCACGGTACATCCAAACCGTCATCGAACCCATCGTTCTACCATTCCTAGACCGGCAAGGGAACTTGCTGTTCCAACAGGACAATGCACGTCCCGTGCCACCCAACGTGCTCTAGAAGGTGTAAGTCAACTACCCTGGCCAGCAAGATCTCCGGATCTGTCCCCCATTGAGCATGTTTGGGACTGGATGAAGCGTCGTCTCACGCGGTCTGCACGTCCAGCACGAACGCTGGTCCAACTGAGGCGCCAGGTGGAAATGGCATGGCAAGCCGTTCCACAGGACTACATCCAGCATCTCTACGATCGTCTCCATGGGAGGGGCCTGCATTGCTGCGAAAGGTGGATATACACTGTACTAGTGCCGACATTGTGCATGCTCTGTTGCCTGTGTCTATGTGCCTGTGGTTCGGTCAGTGTGATCATGTGATGTATCTGACCCCAGGAATGTGTCAATAAAGTTTCCCCTTCCTGGGACAATGAATTCACGGTGTTCTTATTTCAATTTCCAGGAGTGTAGAAGAAGGGGCGGTTGGTAGGACATGTACTGAGGCATCAAGGGATCACCAATTCAGTACTGGAGGGAAGAGTGGAGGTTAAAAGTCGAAGAGGGAGACCAAGAGGTGAATACCTTAAGCAGATTCAGAAGGATGTAAGTTATAGTAATTATTCAGAGATGAAGAGGCTTGCACAGGATAGAGTAGCATAGAGAGCTGCATCAAACCAGTGTCTGGACTGAAGAGCACAAAAACAGTTTCTCAATTTCATTAAGTTAGAACGATTGTTTCATAACATCACAGATTTCGTTTTGAATACAGTTTTTCTGTTTTATGTGTTACAGTTGTGTTTGTAACGTATTAGTAGTTCTGCATTTCTTTCTTTTGCTAGCTTTTCGGTGTAGCACTACGGGCTGTGAGTGGACTGCAACTGAGGAGTTTACACTGATGAACTGAAACATTTTGACCAATTGCTCAGCAGAGCGTTGGCCACTCTATTGGAACTCTTTATAGTAGCGGTTACGCGTAGCATAGATTTGACCAGTGCTTAGCTGGTTTCTGGACGCATGTGTAACTAGATGTCTACGTACAGGTAGAATTCATTACATGTTATATCGTGCAGTTAATGTTGGTCAGTCGAGGTGAGAAGTGGCAGTTAAGTTATCAGATCAGGAGAGAATCAGGAGACTCGGACGACAGAAGCAAACTTCGTTAATTATCTTTCTTCAAAAAACAGTCCCTATTTTGTGCGGTGTCAAGTCGTACATATTGCTAAGACAAGAAGATAGATGACGCTACTGGAAACTCTTGAAATCAGTACACACATGCGTATTTGAAACAGCGAAGGAAAATTTCTTTTTCCCTCTTTGCAAAATTATTTTTCAGTTATACAAGTCTTACATTACAATAGTAAAATCAGTTTTATTACTTTTTAATTAGTCCGTTAATATAGGCAGCTTTTCTGTGTTAACGACCTGCAAGTGTATCACTAATTTTTCTGTAAGTAGCACAACAGTTTATTTGAGGTTCTGACTTCCAGTTGTTAGCTGACAATGTCCTAGTGAGCCGAAGACCAGTCTATGATTAGATAAATAATATTTTCAGAACACCTGGAAAGTCTTTCATTTTTCATACAAGCGGCGATAGAAAAGTATGCGTCCGAATGCCACACTAACTGCTTGCGTATATGTCGGCGCTTATATATCCACAACGGAGTCGCTCTGGGTCACATAAACGCTGCAGCATCGCACCAAACGAAAACGTTTTGATTGCCATTTATATTTTTGTCGTGTTCTTTGAACGGACGGCTGATAATTCAGTTGGTGAAACACTAATTCTTTTAAAGAGTCGTATTATGAAGAGTGTTTATGATATTAATTAAGTTTAGTTCACGTGTATCCTAAAAAAAATAACACAACAGCCTCAAAATCAGTATTTGATGAAGGTAGCAAAGGTTCCAATCAAAAGCGTCTGCTAAAACGTGGGCTACTTTTCGAGGGGAATTCATTCCACACAACTACTATGTAATTTAAAAATGTTCCAAAATTACAATAAAATATCTGATCGAATTTTAAGGCGATACACTGCGTAGTTTGTAAGTAGTACTTAAGCAAATGCTTGGTATTGTGGGAGGAAGATGAACAGAATATTCTGCCGAAGGTTGTCTAGCTTATTCCTGTAAGAATTCAGTCCAAGGAAGACTTCAGTTTCTCCATCTTCGCGAAGTGTATCGGCAGTTGTATTAATTTGGATGTGTAGGAGGAAGTATCTTCCAAACAGCTACAGTTATCGCCTTACCTGTGAGGGCGTAAGAAATCTGTTTTGAAAAATAAAATATTTCGCAGCCTTAGAACTGACAAATTTCCTGACGTTGGGAGCACAGTTGGAAGGATCCAAACGTCGGAGAAGCGGTGGTCGTTTGTGGTACCAGGAAAATACCCAAATCGTCAGTCCAAGCAATTTAAAATAACGATGATGGAACCCAGATACAATACTATACATTGATTGTTACTATTCCGCTTATGCTTCATCAACAGTCTTTCATGTATATCCATTTCACGTTTTTAATCCTAAACTCAAAATCCGTTCATCATTTTTTTTTCACTTGGGGCACACCGCACACCATTCTGTGATTGTGTGCTCTGTTTCGTATATTCATTATGGTCTTCATAACTAACTCAGTGTTCACAGCCGGGGATTCGAAAGGCAACTTATTTTTTTCTCCATTCTTTTGATTATTATGTAAGGTAGATTCCTTAAGATCGTTACATATACTGCATATAATATCCTTTTTGTACGCGAAGTTGTTTTCGCTACCGTTTCATGCCCATACAGATTAATGCTGCCGGTTCATTGGCCATTATTTAAAGGAAAAATGTGCCTTTAGTCAACTGTAAGTTTTTAGCCCTCTTTTATGTTCGCAATTAATTGAGAGTGAAACTGGTCTGTCTTTGGAGGAATATTTCAGTCTTCCTGGAGACGACAGTACACAGATTGGTATAATTCATGTACGATTTATTTAGGTTGTTATGTTGCCGAGACTACTTCTTAACGATCTGTTCCTTCATCAGATGTCAAAATAGGGTTATTCTTGACAACCACGCTTTCGATGTGTGATGCTGTCACATTTAATTTGGTGATGAGAACGAGGAATTGAGAGTGATGAATATTCTGCTTCTTACTCCTACTTTCTGTGTAGGTGTTCGATGTTTCGTATAAAAATTTTTTGAATTTGCCGGATTACTGATTATTTCCACAAAACACTATTAACACCATCAGTGTTCAATTAAAACGTCATATAAGAAACTTTCTTGCCGTTCCGTTCACGATTGGAGTGGGATAAAGAAGATATATCTGTGTTGACGCCTGTATTTGTCTGTAACCTTCTCGGATTCTACAGCATAAAAGGTAGTCTATTATTTTCATCAACGAAACTGATTCGTAGAGGTATCATTGGGTGTTACTATACAAGAAAAAACCAACTGTCCCATTCCAAAGAAACGAGTTCGCTCTCTTATCAAGCACCATGAGTGTCCACAAAGTTGTGCATGTACGTATGTTGCAATACCATTTCCACTTATAATGATGACCTCGGCAGAAAGCTCTAAAGAAGAGGCTGTGCGAGACGAATCAAAGCAGATGTGGCTTAATCTCTTCCATCGATACGAAAACATGTAAGAAGCTACTGTTCAATATTTCGTTTGGGATGTAACGAGATATATCCTGAAGTCAGTGGTAAATTAAAACAATTCTTCATTTGTTTCGGTCGGACTGCAGGTGGGATTGGCAAAATCTGACTAATTACGTTACGGATATAAAACATTAAATTAAAATGAAGAGTGTTAGCTACTTTACAGGATTGTTCGGTGGATTGAGTGAAAATACGTGGCAGTATAGCGGAGGTATGGGCCAAGAGACCGTTTCGTCAGACAGATATACGGCGGTAGGAAACCAACGTTACCGAAATCCCAGCTGTCGGCCGCCCTCTTCGGCGGCCTTCCGAACTTTTATTCTGTCCGCTAGCTCAGGAGTGTGCTTCAGCGTCCTCTTATATTGGCTCTCTTCAGCTGGGCTCTATTCGAATGCAGATCTCGTTTAAACTTGCCGATCTGACAGATTGATAGGAGTCGGTGGCGTATTACTGCCACTTCTCGAACTCTGTTTTACGATGCCATATGCAGGTTCTTTGCACTTGTGCCTAACGGCATCCGAAAGATAAACTTTTCTGTAAATAGCTGCCATATCGATAAAATGAACCTTTTTTCTCGCTTGAGGATCATAAACTTCTTCCATAACATTATGCATTCTACAGCGGTCGTTTGGACTTTAGTGAGGAACTCATAAACCTTGGGATGAGAAGTACGCAATGTTGCCACCAAGTTACTGGAGCGACATATAATACCTATAACATTTGATGCAACGTATCCATATTTCGAACTACGTCACGGAATCGTTTCCCGATCGGTAGAAAATATATAATTCTCACAGTAGGTGCAGGCAACGGCACATTGATAAATCCCATGATACTGTATTGTATACATAGCAATATTTCTGCTTAAAATGTAAAATGACGAGTATGGTTTCATTTATCTTGAGTTTAACACATAGCGTCAACAATAAGTTTGGAAGTGTAAATTTCTGGTGGAAACGACGGATGAGATAGTAAAAGGGAATGACTAAGATGTTAATAACAATGTTTCTGTACCTACATCCATATTCCGCAAGTCATCAGAAGGTTTGTCCAGTAAAACACGTTCTCACTAATATACAATCACAAACCTTAAATTACTCGAACACCCTGTCAGAATATTTGTTACCATGAGGAAACCATACCGTGAAAGGCAGTTCCATGGAACAAAATTATTTATTTATCTGTAGGATTACATTGAATGAAAGGGGTTATTTGTAACATGTTTAGACCCTACTGGGCGTCCGAATAGTTTATAGCGTAAGTTGTACAGACAATAGAGAGATAACAAACCAATTGTCGGGCATAACTATTTCAGGGGATACAAGATGTAATTCTACAGCACCAGGTAATAGTATCTTACACGCAGCCACTTCGTTTCAACTTTGCACGTTACCTAGCGACTCTTTGAAGTGTGCTGCTGTTGTTGGCGACATTGTCTATTATTAGCTAGGGCAGAGATACTCAAACTCTCCCGCGAAAAATAAATTATTTCCTCCTCCACCCTTCTTTTGCTTTCCTTCCTTGGCACTTTTCATACTTGGTACAAAAACCGCACACAGTATCTATTTACTTCTATATAATTATTTCAACTATCAGTTCAACAATAATAAGAGTAATAATAATAATAATAAATCCCGTGGAGGCCCGGGAAAAGAATAGGCCTCCTGTATGTTCTGCCAGTCGTAAAAGGCGACGAAAAGAACAAACCACCAATAGGGGTAACCCCACTTTTAGTGTGATTAGCTGGTTCAGGACAGAACTAATGAAGCCTCGGACAAGCGCTGTCGTGGTAGGGGACGACGCTTGAACCCTATGCCCGTCCACAATGGTAACGACACTGCTAGCCACACGGAAAATGATTTAAATCCAAATAGAGGTGTGCCGGCCGAAGTGGCCGTACGGTTCTAGGCGCTGCAGTCTAGAACCGCGTGACCGCTACGGACACAGGTTCGAATCCTGCCTCGGGCATGTGTGTGATGCCCATAGGTTAGTTAGGTTTAACTAGTTCTAAGTTCTAGGGGACTGATGTCCTCAGAAGTTGAGTCCAATAGTGCTCAGAGCCAAATAGAGGTGTTTTGCAGGATATGCTTCCAGCAATCACTGTAGAAGGAAAACAAAGGCAGAGGATGAGATGGTCATATGAAGTTAACCGACACCTCATGTACTGTTATTACCAAGCAACAAATTTAAGAACCAACACAACTGGGTACAGATCACAAGTACACACAACATTTATTACCAGATACCCAGAATTAAAAATTTTAACAGAACAACAACTAGCTGATCAGGTCCGTGTAATAATAAAAAATAACAGAATACCACAGTCAGAATTAGAAAACATCAAACAACAAGTACAACAAATACTGAAACAAAATAATATGCAATCAGAAGAAGAAGAAAATACAGTAATGGACTCAAACATCCAAGAGCAAACAAACAAAGAACAACACGCATCAATTAATTAATCAGAGGAAAATGAAATCTTAAGACAGCCACCAGAACAAGCACAAATAGAACACGAAGTGACACAAATGTTAGATATAGAAGAAAAAATTCATCTGACACATATAGATTACAAAGACACAAATACAGACATTAGACCATTCTTGCATAGACCTCCAAATATCCACAAGTCGAAACAACCATCAACACAATCATACTCAACAAAATAAGTGAAAGTACAACAATGGAAGAGTTACAACTACTGGTTTATATAGGAGCACTCACTACACTACATGTACACACTAGAGAGAGATCAGAACCAACCAACACCCAGAAGAAACCCACAAAACCAGCATGGCAACACAGGCTACAGATCAGAATAGAAAAACTGAGAAAAGACATTGGACAGCTAACGCAATTTATAAGAAATGAAATAGAACACAAAAAACGAAAAAGGTTAGGTAAAATCTCACAACAAGAAGCGATAGAGCAATTATATGAAGAGAAGCAGAAATTACAAGCATTGGCCAAATGACTTAGAAGATACAAAAAAGTTAAATTAGAGGGAAACAAAACCAAATATTCAACACAACCAAAAAAAATTACGAGACAATAGATAACACACACATGAAAATAGACAATCCACCAAACATAACAGACATGGAATACTTCTGCAGCAACATATGGTCAAACCCAGTACAACATAACAGACATGCACGGTGGATACAAGCAGAAACAGACACATAAAAGATGATACCACAAATGCCTGAAGTGATAATTTTGCAACATGAAGTGACCAGAACAATTAATTCTACGCACAATTGGAAGGCCCTGGAAAAGATAAAACAGCAAATTTATTGCTAAAGAAGTTCACCTCAACACATTCACATCTAACTAAATTATTTTACAGTTACATTGCAGACGCATACACATTCCCTGATACACTTACACAAGGAATAACCTATCTGAAACCTAAAGATCAAAAACTAGCAAAATACACAAAGCAATCACTCACATAAAGACTTCGGCTACACCATTGCAGTTTCATACCCACTTCTACAACCCTTTACTTCACATAACATCAACAAATACAAAGAAAGTAAACTGGAAAAAGAAAACACTACATGGCAAGCACCTGTATCCTCTAACACAGCCACACATCGATCAAGACGCATCCAACACATGGCTAAGAAAAGGCAATATGTACAGAGAGACAGAAGGAGCCATGATTGTAATACAGGATAAAACAGTAAGCACCAGATATTACAGCAAGCATATGATTAATGATCCCAATACCACAACAGATAAATGCAGACTTTGCAAACAACAAATAGAAACAATAGATAACATCAAAAGCGGATGTACAATACTAGCAAATACAGAATACCCCAGAAGACATGACAATGTAGCAAAAATAATATATTAACTTGCCATACAACGTAAACTAATAAAACAACACGTTCCTACATGCAAGTATGCACCACAAAATGTACTGGAGAATGATGAATACAAATTATACTGAAACAGAACCATTATGACAGATAAAACAACACCACATAACAAACCTGACATCATACTCACCAACAAAAAGATGAAATTAACACAACTAATCGAAAAATCCATACCAAATACAGGAAATATACAGAAGAAAACAGGAGAAAAAACTGAAAAATACATCCAACTCCCTGAGGAAGTCAAGGACTTGTGGCATCATGATAAAAGTTGACAGTATACCAATTATACAGTCAACTACAGGAGTCATACCACACAATATCCACCAGTAAATCAACGCAATACAGCTACATCCGAACGTATATATACAACTACAGAAATCTCTAATTATTGATACATGTTCAGTTACCTGGAAGTTCTTAAATGCAAAGTAACAAATACCGTACTGTTAAGGGAAGTCACGCTTGATCAAGGTCTGCGTCACTTTCCATTTTTAACCAGACATAACATCTAAGAAAGGAAAGAAATAATAATAACAATAACAGTAATAATAATAATCATCCTAATAATTGTTGTTGTTAGTCTTATTATTCTAGAGTGTCATTCAAGCACATTTCCTTTACAATTACCATACATTTGTGTTATTCAAAGGTGGTGCAAGACGACAAATACAACTATTCTATAAATAACCACGCCTGTGAGTGCAGTTATTGCAATTGAGCAAATATGTATACATTACTACACTATTTTTTTGCAAATTTATCAACTAATTTGATAATGAATTAAAATTTAAGTGTTTCCATGTGAAATGAATTTAATTCATGTAGAAAAATGCAATATTTGATAGAGAACGATGTACAAATAGTGATAGGCAATACTCAACATTTTAATTCCGATTTGTATTGAAACTGATCTTCCAGAAAAGGAAAAGAACAAGAGTAAAAATGCGCACGTTTCTAAATTCAGCAACGTTTTACACTTGCACATTTATTGTACTGTGTGCTTCCACATAATAAGAAAGCTGATCCTGTATTGCTTGGATATTTCGAACATCAACTCGCAGATCCCCTTCCAGCGTCAGTACAGACCATTGTTTTCGTCTTGATTAATACCAGTAAGTTGATGCTTCTTCCTAAATTGGATATTCATTCCGAATCTGCTCACAGATATTTTCAAGGGATTTCGCTTTAAATCATTTCGAGGTCTTCTGTCACTTGAGGCTCTATTAGCTTCCACTCTTTTACTGATGACAAGTGGTCTGCTATGATCGTACGGAACTGATTGTAGATCCACTCTTATTCAGATGAAGATCTGGTGTGGCAGTTGAAGATATGAAAAAGAAAAACTTAGTTTTAAATTTCATAGTCAAAAAATCGTTCACTAGGGAGAATCGTACAAACACACTGTCATTTGACCACCAGATAGAATCCCGTATGGACGACATAGCAATAAGCATCCCTGGCGTACAGAAACAACTGAAAGATTTGAAAGCAAATAAATCACCAGGTCGGTATGGAATGACAGTTCGATTTTACAAAGAGTACTCTACGGCATTGGCCCCTTACCTGGCTTGGACTTATCGTGAATGTCTCGCCCAGCACATATAACCAAGCAAATGGAGAAAAGCGCAGGGGACTTTAGCATACAATAAGGGTAAAAGAACGGACCGCAAAATTACAGACCAATGTCCCCAACTTCTGTTTACTGCAGAATCCTTGAAAATATTATCGGTTCGCATATAATAATCTATATTTGAGAAGCTCACGTTCACGAATTAGCATGGTTTTAGAAAGCATCGCTCATGCGAAACTCAGCTTGCCCTTTTCTCACATGATATACTGCGAACTATGGAGTAAGGGAAGCAGGCACAGTCCATATTTATAGATTTCCGGAAATCATTTAACACTGTGCACCATTGCAAGCTGTTAGTGAAGATACGAAATTATGGAATAAGTTCACAGATACGTGAGTGGCTCGAAAATCTCTTAAATAATACAACACAATAGGCTTTCCTCGATGGCGAGTGTCCATCAGAGAAAAGGTTGTTGTCAGTAGTGCCCCAGGGAAGTGTGATAGGACCCCTGCTGTTCCCTACATACAAAAACGATTTGGCGGACAGGGTGAGCAGCAATCTGCGGTTGTTTCCTGATGATGCTGAGGTGTACTGTAAGATGTCGAAGTTGAATGACTATAGGAAATACAAGATGACAGACAAAATTTCCAGTTGATGTAAAGAATGGGAGGTAGCCCTAAATGTGGAAAAATATAAAATAACGGGGATGAGTAGAAATGTTTGGATACAGTATTATTGCTTGACATACATAAGTCTTTTAAATATCTGGACGTAGAGTTGCAAAGCGATGGGAGATGGGACGTGGATGTGAGAACTGTGGTATGGTAGGAGAATGGTAGACTTGGCCCGCCCGGTTTGCCGAGAGGTTTAACGCACGGCTTTCCGGAGTGGGAAGGAGCGCCTGGTCACCGACACGAATCCGCCTGGCGGATGTGTGTCGAGGTCTGGTGAGCCGGCCAGTCTGTGGATGGTTTTTAGGCGATTTTCCATCTGCCTCGACGAATGCGGGCTGGTTCCCCTTATTCCACTTCAGCTACACTATGTCGGCGATTGCTGCGCAAACAAGTTCTCCACGTACGCGTACACCACTATTACTCTACCACGCAAACGTAGGGGTTACACTCGTCTGGTGTGAGACGTTTCCTGGGGGCTCCACTGGGGCGGCGGAGGGGTGAAGTGCACTGCGGTGAACGTCGTGGGGTTGTGGACCACTGCGGCTGCAGCCGGGACGGAGCCTCTCCGTCATTTCTAGGTCCGCCGTTAACATAAATGCATACATACATGGTCGACTTCGTCTTACTGGGATAATTTTAGGAAAGAGTGGTTCACCTGTAATGGAGGCCGCATGTAGGAAGCTGGTACAACCTATTCTTGAGCACTGCTCGAGTGTTTGGGATCCGTACCACGTCGTATCAAAGGAAGACAACGAAGCATTTCAGAGGCGGTCTGATAGATTTGTTACTGGAAGGTCCGAACAACATGCAGATGTACCAGAATTGCTTCGGGAAATCAGATGGGAATCCCTGGAGGGAAACACTATTGAGAGAATTTGAAGCTGATTGCCGAACAATTCTACTGATGCAAATATGCATTTTGCGTAAGGTCTATGAAGATAAGATACGAGACATTAGGGCCCATAGAGAGGCATATAGAGTGTCGATTTCCTCTTGCTGTGTTTACGAGTGGCACATGAAAGGGTATGATTAGTATTAGGAGAGGTTACCCTATACCATGCACTATTTGGTAGCTTGCTGTTAACTCTGTAGATGTAGATTTAGAAGGTTCGGGAAATTAGTTCTAGAAATTTTAACGAGGATTAGAGGTATACTACGCCCATTTTACTACTTTTATCCACATTCAACTCATTTTCCTCCACGAAATCATTCAGACAGGAGAATACCTCTCAGTTATCGTTTTCCATTGTCCAGCTTCCTCTGACAGCATCGTTCAGGACTTCATTGACTTCCTATTGCGCTACGTAAGAAGCCAATGGCTCGTTGTGTATTATCTTCATCACCTAAAGATGCTTATGACATCTTGCGCTGTGTGAAATTTGCAGAAGCAGAAACAGCAAACACTGTAGCCGTGAATCTCTTATTATTTCCAGTAAATGTTGTAACTACATCGCTATGCATTAAGAATGAATTCGTAAGTAAGAAAAAATCTTCGCCTATTGTCCTCGCTTCGTGAAATTTACAAAGTAGAAACGATTCATTTCATTTCATAACAGTAGGGTGCAAGAACAAGCAGCTGGAGTAATTTCCGGTATCTGTGCTGTCATCAAGTTATAGGGCGAATTTCGGGCTCATGAAGAAGCAGCAGTATTTTATCTTTCATGTCAGTGATGTTTTACCAATACGACGAGCTAAGAGTGGTATCTACTTGAGATTCTCGCCCAACACTTCTCCATGCATGATTTGCACATTGTTACAGCTGCGGGAGGACGTATTTCCTCACCAATGATGTTTAATGATTTGAATCTTGCAATTAAGATGGACACCTCTAGAGATGCCCTTACGGCTTTTTTTTAGGAACTGATCCTTGTTTCTTGAGGTAGCTGACATTTCCTTGTAGTTCTTCCTTTGGACGCTTAAAAACACTGTGAATTTTCCTAAATCGTCTGCACATGTTGCCCTTAGGTATCTCTTTAGTTTTGTGGGCTTCACTTCATCGTTAGCTAAAATGTCGCAACAAAGAGTACATTAGTATCATTCTCCAGTAATTGGAACAATACTGATAAAGCGCAATGTCAGATAATCAAAAATGGCTCTGAGCGCTATGGGACTTAACATCTGTGGTCATCAGTCCCCTAGAACTTAGAACTACTTAAACCTAACTAACTTAAGGACATCACACACATCCATGCCCGAGGCAGGATTCGAACCTGCGACCGTAGCAGTCGCGCGGTTCCGGACTGAGCGCCTTAACCGCGAGACCACCGCGGCCGGCGTCAGATAATCGATTTGATATTTACGAACTTTAGTTTTGAGTTTAGAACTAATGTTGCTGATAGGAAAAGAGGAAGACACGAAACAAGAATATACTTTGATTAAATCAACTCTTTTTCCCCATAAGAACAACATACGTTCGATGGAGAAGAGAAACACGACGAATCACTGCCTTGGGATCTCTTGTTACCACTGCAAGTCAGGCACTAATCCACGTTAAGGGCGCTATTAGTATCACTTTATTTTAAATCTGGTTAACTTCTGCCACTGAACACGCACTAGAATTCAACTTCTAGCTATCTCACTTTGAGCTGACTCCAGAAACCCGGTTGAAGTTAGGTGAACAGTCCAAATGCCTCCGGTTTACAAAGCATTCTTGTAGTCTGTGTTGCAAGGAAATGGCAGTCACGTGGTCAAGCGGCTTATTGGCAGTAGTGGTTGTTAAGTGTTTGGTAAATAGCTGACACTGGGAGTGATCAGTGACGGAGGCTGTATGATGCTATATGACTCGAGCGTTTTCTCATCATACCTGCTGACGAGATCTACTGGTCAGTTCTTGTGAAGTAAGACAGCACATTAAGGGTGAGCCGGCTTCCTAACTTGGTTCATGGACCCGAGAATCTGATAACACCTGTTGTAATTGCAAATACTGCTGTTATGCACAATACACAATGGAAGTGTGCTAAAACATAGTATGTATCATGGAGTACAATATCAAGAGATGAGTTTGCTAATACTAGACCTACTACCAATATCTGTTCACCAGAAGACTTTTTCTTACGTAATATGTAATATAAATATTTTATTGAAAGTCGATTTCACCCTCCTACACCCAATTTCTATGCGACCGGTGCGAGAGGGGGGGGGGGGGGGGGGGGGAGGGGGATAGCTGAGCTAGAGTATGTGGTTCCAGGTTCCAATGCAGCGTCCCAGCCTCCAAATTCGAAATTAATGGACGTGAGCATCTGCACAACAAATACTTTCACCACTGGATTGAAGGGCAGCTTCTGTTCCATGGCCCCAGTGCCCAATTCAACATATGGACCACAGTCCTGTGGAATTTCTCCTAAGGCGTTATTTCACATATTTCCTGGTTGAAGTTTTGGTAGGAGCTAAAAATTAACTGATCGGTAGGGTCCTAGCTGCATTTCTAATTATAGAACAGGGAAAATATATATCTGAGAGGTGTTCATTTTATTTGTGAACAACCGTTTTTGCAATTGTTGTGTTCGTCATTTAAAGCCTGATGACTTTCCTGGCGTAGCGTATTTTGTTTACGGATCGCCGTGCAGAACAGTTGTTCTCAACGTTTCTGAGGCCATTAGCCAAGATTATAGACAAATATTAGCTGGCACCCACCACCCCCTCCCCGCCTCAACGCCGACCAGCACCGTAACAGTATTCTTATCGTTCAAATAGTCAGCAACCAACTGAACAAAACTGAAATTTGTTTCCTTTGTCCGATTCAGGCACCTAGTTGTCACTGTCGCAATATTTGCGAGTGTCAAAAGTAAGACTGCTGTGGTCGTGTGGTGTTCTGCACAAAAGTGGGATTAGGAAACCAAACAACAAGTGCAACAATATTTCTATTTCAAAATTCACATGCCTCTGTGCACTATGGGACTTAACATTTGAGGTCATCAGTCCCCTAGAACTTAGAAAACTGCTTAAACCTAACTAACCTAACGACATCACACACATCCATGCCCGAGGCAGGATTCGAACCTGCGACCGTAGTGGTCGCGCGATTCCAGATTGAAGCGCCTAGAACCGCTCGGCCACATCGGCCGGCTTCTATTTCTGATGGCGTGTCGAATAATACAGCACATGTTCACCTCCCCCTCCCCCCCTGGCTGTTTGGTTTCCTTATACCAATTTTGTACAGACACCATGAACCACATGCCTATGCAGGCATCTTATTTTTGACAGTCGTAAACAATGCGATAGTTGCAACTTTCTGAAGAGAGCACTAGGTGCCTGAAACCGGTAAGGGAAATAAATTTTCTTCTGTGAAACTAATTACTGATTACTTCAACAAAGAGAAATATACATGCTGAAGATGGATGAAATACTATACTTCATCTTTATAATGAAAAAAAAAATACTTTGAACCCTTTCACTTCTTAATGAGAAACGTTAAGTGTTACACCGACGGGAAAAGATCGAAACACCAAAAAGTAAGTAATGTAGATAACAAAATTTTGGGAATACATTTCTCTGGGTAGCGTGTGTAACTGATTAACATTACAAGATCACAGGTTAACGTAAATTCTAGATAAAACATTGCAGAAGTAAAGAGCTGGTACACTAATAACCAGTGTAATCACCAGAATGTTTAATGCAAACACGCAAACGTACATGCAATGTGTTGTACAGGTGACGAATGTCAGTTTTTGGGCCGGAGTTCCATGCCTGTTGCACATTGCCAGTCAAGAAAATCACGTTTAATGCTGGTTGTGGATTTCAATGGAACTATCGTCGATAATATGTCATTTTTTGCGCGACTGGAGAGGGATACGGTGCAAATGAAATGACACAGTTTCAGAGAATTCACTGGTCTCATATAGATATGATTATATGCACGTAGACGAAAACATCAATTAAAAGTTTGTACCCAGGCCATGAAACGACGCTGAGTCTCCTGCTTCCTAGGCAGGCGAGCTACCCATTGAGCCCCCTCAGCACATTGTTTCGCTCAACTGCACGGATTACCCTGACATGCCTCCCAGCGCAAACCAAATTCTCACTGCCACCCCAGTCTTCGTTGAATTCCCTCTTACATGTGAACAGAAGTGTCGAGGGTCTCCATGTTCTGGAATAGCACATCAGAATGGGGGATCCACCCTGAAATCTGTGTTCCAATCTCGGCATTGGTACAATTTTCACTCGCTGCTTCCGTCTACGTACACTACTGGCCATTAAAATTGTTACACCAAGAAGAAGTGCAGATGATAAACGGGTATTAATTGGACAAATATTTTATACTAGAACTCGCATGTGATTACATTTTCACGCAATTTGGGTGCATGGTTCCTGAGAAATCAGTACCCAGAAGAACCACCTCTGGCCGTAATAACGGCCTTGATACGCCTGGGCATTGTATCAAACAGAGGATGGATGGGGTGAACAGGTACAGCTGCCCATGCATCCTCAACACAATACCACAATTCATCAAGACTAGTGACTGGCGTACTGTGACGAGCCAGTTGCTCGGCCACCATTGACCAGACGTTTTCAATTGGTGAGAAATCTGGAGAAAGTCCTGGCCAGGGCGGCAGTCGAACATTATCTGTATCCAGAAAGGCCCGTACAGGACCTGCAACATGCGGTCGTGCATTATCCTGCTGAAATGTAGGGTTTCGCAGGGATCGAATGAAGGGTAGAGCCACAGGTCGTAACACATTTGAAATGTAACGTCCACTGTTCAAAGTGCCGTCAGTGCTAACAAGAGGTGACCGAGTCGTGTAACCAATGGCACCCCATACCATCACGCCGGGTGATACGCCAGTATGGCGATGACGAATATACGCTTCCAATGTGCGTTCACCGCGATGTCGCCAATCACCGATGCCACCATTACGAATCTGTAAACAGAACCTGGATCCATCCGAAAAAATGACGTTTTGCCATTCGTGCACCCAGTTTCGTTGTTGAGTACATCATCGCGGGTGCTCCTGTCTGGGATGCAGCGCCAAGGGTAACCGCAGCCATGGTCTCCGAGCTGATAGTCCATGCTGCTGCTAACGTCGTCGAACTGTTCGTGCACATGGTTGTTGTCTTGCAAACGTCGCCATCTGTTGACTCAGGGATCGAGACGTGGCTGCACGATCCGTTACAGCCATGTGGGTAAGTTGCCAGTCATCTCGATTGCTAGTGATACGAGGCCGTTGGGATCCAGCACGGCGTTCCGTATTACCCTCCGGAACCCACCGATTCCATATTCTGCTAACAGTCATTCGATCTCGACCAACGCGAGCAGCAATGTCGCGATACGATAGACCGCAATTGCGATAGGTTACAATCCGACCTCCATCAAAGTCGTAAACGTGATGGTACGCGTTTCTCCACCTTACATGAGGCATCACAACAACGTTTCACCAGGCAACGCCGGTCAACTGCTGTTTTATGTATGAGAAATCGGTTGGAAACTTTCCTCATGCCAGCACGTTGTAGGTGTCGCCACCGGCAACAGCCTTGTGTGAATGTTCTGAAAAGCTAATCATTTGCATATCACAGCACCTTTTTCCTGTCGGTTAAATTTCGCGTGTGTAGCACGTCATCTTCGTGGTGTAGCAATTTTAATGACCAGTAGTGTACATAAAATCATATCTGTATGTGGCCAGTTAAGTGTCAGAAATTGATTCATTTCATTTGTATTTCTATCTGCACCCTGTATTTCAGCCAGGAAGGCGTGCCAGGGTAATCTGTGCAGTTGTGCGAACTACCGTGGCGAGGTGGCTTAGTGGCTAGCGCACTTGCTGAGTAAGCAGGAGACTCGAGTTCGATTCCCGGCCTTGGTACAAATTTTCACTCGCCGCTTCATTTTGTATACATAAAAGAAGATACGGTTGTCGAGGACGCCCAGACAACATGTCGACTCTCCACAGAGCATGTTAGATTACAACAGCGGTTTGCGAGCAACCGTTATCTGTTGAAAAACACCCCCTGCAATACTGTTCAGGAATGACAGCACAACAAACTGAATTACCAGGCTGACGTACAAATTTGTTGGGGTGGAGCACGGGATAACCACGAGAGGGCTCCAGCTGTCAAACTAAATGGCACCCCAGACCGTAACTCGTGGGTAGGTTCGGTTGTCCAGCAGGCAGACAGGTTGCACGCCCTTAGTTGTCCTGCTCACTAACACATTATCATTGCTGGCACGGAAGAAAAAGAAAATTTCATCAGACCTCCACCCTGCCCTCCAATGAGCTCTCACTTTGCACAAGAGAAGCCGCAAATGACCATGGTTTGGCTGTTTCGCTCGGAGCTGTTCTTGAAGTATCCGATTTGTAACATTTCCTGACGTCACTGTGGTGCCAACTGCTGCTCAAATTGCTGCTGCAGGTGCGGTACGATACACCAGAGCCATGCGCCGAGCACGGTGATCTTCTTGGTGTTGCGATTTTTTTTCGTCAGTGTATTTCATATTTGTAGATATCTTCCGAAACCACGAGCTAATGAGTCAATGAGGAAATATGCACTGTTTGTTTCTAACAATCTGTAAGGAATAATGAATCAGATCTCAGTACATCACGATTGCCATCTACAACATTTTCTCCAAAAATTAAACTTATCCAAACTGAGAGCACACAGTTGTATCAAAACGCCACTTCTTTCCAACCGACATTTTTTCATCCGAATCCTACTCCCCATTTAAAATCATCCAAATTAAATTGTTGGCTTTATAATTAGACCCACTGCCTGTAAATCACTTGATCGCTGGATTCGTTGAATCTGACTGGCCGGGATTGGAAGTCTTCTGACTGCTAATGCTTTGCGTCCGAACACTGGTACTACTACTACTACTACTACTACTACTAATAATAATAATTATTATTATTATTATTATTATTATTATTATATCTATGGTACACGCCAATGTAGTCCCAGTTACAAAGATACTCTTATGTTGTACTGTTTATTAGTTTATCTATTACTACGAAAAGAATAATGAAGCAATATCTGATCAAGTATGGGAACTACGTTCTAATTGGAGAGGGCATTTCCTAGAGATATATAAGCATATGTGATGTATACGTACCAATTTTACTGTTATACATGCTTCGTACAAAGTATGAAGTACGTGCTTAGAGAGTGCAGTGTTTCAGGAACATGTTCATAACTCAGTAGCACAAACTGCAACCTCGCCAGATCGTGCTCACGTTAATGCTATCATTTGGAAAATAATGCAATTATTGCCAACTTCTATAGTCAGTATTACGGTCTTATGAAACAATGGTAATAGTAATGTTTTACTAAACATAATTTAGTTTTATGACTGAAATACAGCTGAACTCTTTTTGTTTTTGCCCCTTAGAGAATCACATTTTACCCCTCAGTAGGCAACTGCCTCCAGATTAAGAACAACTAGTTTGGAATTATGAATAAAATTCAGGGAACAACGTTAATAAAATGGATATCACCACATCCATATGGCTTACGCGAAGCGCACGCCATGAAAATTGTCTGGAATGATTGTTTTTCGTATCAGTTGTAAGACAGCTGTGTGAGGTACTTACTCAAGAAAGCCTTCTAAATATACAGCTCCACACACTTCACGTATTTTTCTCTTCAGTAGAACACAACACACATTTTGTGACTTTTTTTCTAGGAGTATGATCATCAAGAAATGAGCCCATGTTTTTGCCTGAAATCTCACTGGAGTGGTACTCACTCATGTATATGAAATCTGTACAGATTTAAAGCATTTACCATTAATAAAATATGCTCTATTCAACAATCAAATACAATTATGTCATTCTCTCTCTCTTTCTCTCTCTTTCTCTCTCTCTCTCTCTCTCTCTCTCTCTCTGTCTCTGTCTCTCTCTCTCTCAAGCACTTATACATCTGTGCACACACTAACAGTTTCTGTGAAACGTTGGCCCCGAAGTCGATTAAGCTGGTCTCGTAATGCACCATGAAGGAGTTGACAATATACGTATCAAGGAGCTTTACAAAATGTGTTTCTATACCCCTTTGTTATGTGTCGCTTGATTAGACAGAAAACACGTATTGAGAGTATACGCCACACATTCCATTCTGATATTCTGGAGCATATTACAGTTTCGTCACCGCCTCTCTTACTGTACGACTTTTCTTTCTTCATAGTTCACCTGCTTCCGTCTGTTAATCAGAGTCACTCTGAGTAGACAGAAAACAGACATTTCTGTGGTCATACTACTTCACATACTGTTAGGAGACCATTCCTCATGCTACTCAGGTTTGAGCCAAGTTTTTCTGTTTTCTCTTACAGTGCCTACGTTATTTGTCTTTCTACATGGTAGTATGAACACATTTCCAAACATAACATTATCATCGCTTTCAGAACTAGATTCGCTTTGAACTACTCGTTGGTATTCTTTAGAATACGAATCATTGGAGTGAAAATTAGTTAACTCATTATCACTGTTGGAAACACGATGGTCAAGCTTCTATAAACCCTCCTCACCATCACCGCAAAATACTCTCTTCGTCATGTTGATTGTTTATTAAGAACAGCCACTACGTGATACGTGGTCTGTGGTTTGTTTAAGAATACATTTAAAAGCCATCTATTAACCAGAATAGGAACTCCATGCATCATACAGCGAGCGCGCTTTGTGATTTGAGCCGGTCATACGATTTAAATGCCATATGAACTTAAAGCGACTACAGCTCGTCACTTAATGCGATTGCGTTAATGGATACTAAACCTACTAATGCCTTATAACGTGTTCTCCTCCTATTGGGCACACTTTAACTAACTGCAATAGATTACAAACGTTAATAATAACGTAACTTTTCTTTTATCACATCGGCGCACTCTGTCGTTCCATGGTGCACAGGCGCACCATGCCGCTTCCTTGGGCACTGCTAAGGGTGTTGTGGTTGAATGTGAATCTTCTGTCGTCTTAATAAAATCACACTTAGCATGGTACGGTAGTGGGCGTTGGATTTCTTTTTGTTCGAACATTGATTTCTCTTATTTTATTTTGATAGTGCTTTCTCTCTATGTGGGTTGCCATCAACAAAATATCTTCACGATTGAAATTCAGTGAAAAGATCTCGCAACAACGAGAAATTCCTTTTTAATGATTGCCATCCTACCTCGCATATCACATCCGACTCTCTCCCCTGCTTCGTGATAATACAAAGGCGAGCTGGCCTTCTTTGATGTTTTCCGATGTGACTCCTATCTGGCACGGATACCAATTCTGCAGATAAGGGCGGATAGTCGTAGTGTCGGCAGGCTCTTAGACAGACCTTTTCCATGTTCTAAGAATTCCTTTAAAAACCACAATCCTCGGTTCCTCTTCCTACAACAGTATCTTTGTATTTGTTTCAATTTAGGTCGTTCCTAATTGTAATCCCTAGATTTGTGTGGTTTATGTGTAACCAAAATTCGTCGAATTCCTTTTTACACTCATGTGGGTGACCTCACATTTTTCCTTACTGATAGTCAATTGCCACTTCCTGCACCACACAGATATCCTACCTAAATAATTTAGCAGGTGGTTTTGATGTAAGAGGACTGCTCAGATTGTCTCCTAAATACTCGTAGTTTATAGGCCTATTGATTAGTATCACCAGATGGCCCGTAACTCTTCCTTGGGGGACGCTAGATAACACTTCTAATTTACTCGATAACTTCCTGTCAATTACTGTGAACCGTTACCTTTCCAACAGGATATCACGAATCCAGTGGCACAAATGGAACGATCTGCAATAAGCAAGTCATTCAATTAGAAGCTACTTGTGTGGAACAGTGTGGAAAGCCTTATGGCAATCCTAGAAATATGGAATTAATTTGAGGTCTCCTGTCGATATCAGTTCATTACTTCATGTGAATCAAGAACTAGTTGTGTTTCAGAAAAACGATATTTTCTGCATCCGTGCGATGTGTCAGTAGATCGTCTTGACTTTCTTAAAATTTATGTTAGGGGTTGAAAACCCATGAAATCAGTATCGCACATCAAATTTTCTTTATTTGGATGAATTACTAGTTTCAGCTAATAGTCTTCTTATCTTCAAATTATAAACGTTTTTGATTAGTGTTGATGCCGGTATAGGTTGACACATTGTTGGCACATTTCTTAAACTGAAAACATCCGTAAATGACATAGTTAAAAACAGCTTTTCATCGTTCGTGGCCAGTGTAATAGAACGATGGTCATAAAACAAAGGTGTTATCCCGTTAAAATTTGGAAACTGAGAGAGTCAGTATTTACATAATCTCGTAACATAGAACATCATACACAGGGTATTCTACCTGACTTTGATACCTCAAATATTTCTGAAATGAAACAAAATGTGAAAAATGCAATTGGCCAGAGATGCACCTATGACCACGATGAGCAGCAATGCACAGTTCCTGTAAGTAAACAAACATCAGTTTCAACACAAAATTACGTTTTCTTAAACGGCACATGTACATTTTTTATACCGAAAGGAAAACTAGAAGAACAGCTAGTGATGGCAGACTTCGTTTCACTGCTCCAAACCTTATACCTTACGAAATACGTGGACTCCAATAATGGAAATGCCGAAGCTTCTGACATAACATGGGTTGCCTGCATTGTCCTCAAGCAACTCTTGCTCTGCACATTACGGCAGAAAATGTGGCACCGTTGCCATTCTTTGAAGTCTTCTTTTTTCATGTAGTATGAGGTTTAGAACAGTGAAAGCAAGTCTTTCGTCATCAATTGCACAGTCGGACGCCAATAATTGAACCTCTTGTTTTCATTTCAGTAAAAAATGAATACATGTGCCACTAAGGAAAATGTAACTTTGTGTTGAAAGTAGTGTTTGTTTACGTTTATGGACTGAGCCCTTCTGCCGATTGTTAGAGACCGTGACGTAGGTGCATGCCCGGCAATTTGCAGTTTTCACATTTTGTTTCGTTTCGGATATATAAATGTGATGGGGTATATGTTGCTTTAGCGTGGTACATGTAAATAGTATGGAAGCACAGCACATGCATCACATATATGGTGATCTGTGTTACGAGATGATGTAAATACTGATTGTCTCTATGACCAGGTTTTGAGGGTATAAGGCCAGTGGTTTATGAACATCGTTCAATTGCACTGGTCACGAAGATTGAAAGGCTGTTTTTAGTATGACGAGTATTTTTACCTATGACATATACGTATGTCATTTTAAGAAAGGTTTTAACGACGTGTGAACCCGTAATAGCACTAACACTAATCAGGCATGTTTTATGATCTGAAGGTGACTAAACTGTTAGCCGAAACTAATAATACATGCAAATAAGGAGGATTTCATGCGCCATCTTCACTTCATGGGTTTTCATTTCCTAACATAAATAAAAAATTTATAACAAGCCACGTACCTCCCGACAGAACGCTTGGTAATTCATACTATTCGAATATAGTGTATGGTCCCAATTCCTACAGTAAATCTTCCAGCCTTGAAGATTGTGTAAATGTGCAGTTTTATTTGCCCTACCCTGCATATATGTTCCCGCCAAGATCAGAGATACTTCAATTGCGAAAAAAGAATCCTAGCTTTTACAAAGCTGGCTATGAAAGTACTTATATCTATGTTAATCACGTTTCACGTAAGTGTTAAAAATTTAGAGAAGTTATTATTGTGATTAACTTCATAAAATTAACATGTTTATGTTATTTGGTAACTAAGTATTAAATTAATCATTTCGGAAAAAGGAAAGCAGTAGTTTACAAAGTATATCGTTTACATTTACTTATAGAATTATTATTTTTTATAAATGTGATCGATACCTGCCAGTATCGAAGAGTTCCTTATAAGCACCAGTCTTGATTATAACACCATGGACACATCCCAAGTACTAACTACAGCGCCTTAACTGACCAAAAGCTGTCATTCATAGCAGAAGTATTCCGCATAGCACCATATGCAGCAAAGCACTCGTAAAGTATCCCATGGCCGCGGTAGGGACTGCGTTATAATACGTACTCATCAATAAAATTTTCTGGGTCTTACAGGCGCGTCAGGTGGTTAAAATTCCACGAGTTTCGATCGAGCTCTCAGCAGCCATTGTCAAGTGATACCACTTGACAATGACTGAGCAGGGCTCGGTCAAATGTTCGTATGATTTTAGCCGCCTGACGCGGCTGGAAGCCGGAGAAAATTTTATTAATTCATATCACTGCGAAACCATGCATTCTCACGTTCTCACTGTTTACATTCGTAGTTTATAAACACACTTCTCATCTGAGAAGCATGAAACATTTCATGTGGCGTTGTTATATACCATCTGCAACTACGGACATCACTCTGAGCAGTTGCTATGAGATTGTGTTTTGGTAACCCGGCAACGGGGATTAAAATGACAGCAGTAAGGGGGAAAATTGCCGTGCTACCGCCCCCGGAACTCGGAGGCAGTTACTAACAGCTTACACCTTAACATTCTTGTGAGTGGAGTGCTGACAAACGCCACACATCTACGCACTAACAATCTGGGTAGTGGAGTCTACGTTTACTCTGATGAAACTATTGGCCGCATTAATTCTGATGCTTTATCTTTTCGTATACACTTAATGTTGCATTCCTTCTTAAAAGTACATTGCTTCGATCACATATTATTAGTGGTTTATTCTCGTAACATTTGAAAACCCACAGACTAAACGGTTTGTCTCGGGTTGTCCTTACTAGCCTTGAGGTTCAGTTCTGTCCAACAAAAGTTGTAAAGTTTTGGTAAAGTCGACATTTCTTTTTATTGATCGTATCGTAGAAATTTCTGACTAATGAAACATTTATCCACACAGAGATGTTTATTTCGATTACCTTGCCCCGTTTTCTCTTGGGTAGATATTTCTATCCCACTCCGTTCAGCATCGTGACCGCCATTTCAGAATTTGCTCACCATCGACTTTAAAATTTCGTGTTCACGTTGCATCGCCCTTACTGTCTTTACTGTCACTCCTTAATCCTTCTCAACGCCAGTACATTCCATAAAGTTGACAACGAGCCGTCAAAATGGTTGACGAAATCGTTTACCGTGATCACATTTTGCGCTTCCGCTGTGAGGCAATAATGAGCAGTATATTGAACAGGAACGAAGACGCACCTAGTGATAAGAATTTTGCTTCCCTCTACGCATTGTTCTACGGTAAACATTGTCGAGTAATTCTGTAAGGTGGAAGCCGTTTATGGCATTGCTACTGAAGTAAAAGTACCTCAGTTTGTAATTCTCCACCGACTACATTTTCACACTATGTAAATTTCCTGTGCACTGTTATGTTTTCTGATTAGGAGGGAGTTTCCTTTGGGTACAGTTACACGGAACACATGTTTCTGCGTGACCATTTGCATCTCGAGGCTGTTGTGGTCCTTTGTTATCTCCACTACAGGAATCACGTAAAAATATATACTTGTAGTGAAAGTAGCCTCGCCCGTTAGACCTAACGATTGCTTGTGTTAATTTCACTTGTTTTATGGTATATGCCTCTAAACTTCTACAGAATCTCTCCTCGAAATCAGAGGAAGACTATTGACCCCAATGTCGTGGGAATTTTCATTTGGAAGCAAACTAGGAGGGTGTGCTGAAGTGTATTATGTGAAAACTCTTAAAAATATTTACGGAAACTAACGTTATTAACATTACGCATCTTTATTGTTCATGTCTACATACGGGAGCCGTCTACCGCTAGAGGGCTCCAAAATGCAGCTTGTAACTTGACGGTATTTACCGTCACCATGTCAGTGCGTGAGAGACAGCGTGCTGTAATCGAGTTTCGAATTCGACGAGTTCGTCCGCTCATGGTGCACCTTTTCCTTCACCATTCCAACGCCAGGTTACACAGGGGCACTGTGACGTCTGGAAAAATCAGACGACTTGGCTTCGTTGTCGTCGATCACCCTCCGTACAGTCCAGACATGGCCCCATCGGATTTTCATCAGTTTCCGAAACTTAAAGAACATCTTCAAGCACTTCACTTTGATAGTAATGAAGCAGTGCACGTAGAGGCGATGTTATGACATCTTCAACAAGCCATCACTGTAGAACAGTGACGGTATCTAAAAACTGATCTCTCGTGGGGAGGTAAGTGTTCATTGCCAGAGTGGCTACGTTGAGAAATAAATATGTAAACATGAACAATAAAGATGTAGGATGTTAGTTACGTTTCTTTCATTTAAAGGGCCTTAAGGGTTTCCGAAGGAAAAAATTTCGAGACATTGCTTTCAGCACACACTCACAATAATTGTTTGATCATGAAAAGTTCTGAAACAATGTTCCTGTTTTAAATTAACTGTGCCTTGGCAGTGATTTACTTTCCATAAAAAAGTAGTAGTTATTGGATGTAAGAGAGGTATATATATATATATATATATATATATATATATATATATATATATATATATTGGAAAGTAAATCACTGCTAAGGCACAGTTAATTTAAAACAGGAACATTGTTTCAGAACTTTTCATGATCAAACAATTATTGCGAGTGTGTGCTGAAAGCAATGTCTCAAAATTTCCAAAAAAAAGTAGTAGTTATTGGCTGCAAGAGAGGTATATATATATATATATATATATATATATATATATATATATATATACTTTTTTTTGGAAAGTAAATCACTGCCAAGGCACAGTTAATTTAAAACAGGAACATTGTTTCAGAACTTTTCATGCATGTGTGTATATATATATATATATATATATATATATATATATATATATATACATGCAGAAAACGATAGAAGATAATGAGACAATGGTGAGTGTAGGAGATCGCGAACATTAGTTTAAGCTATCAGCTATCAGTAGTCACGTGATTGTAAACAATGCTTTGTTGTTGTTCTGTATGCAAAACACAAACTGCAAAGGACGTGGTCAATAGTCCGCCGCAGCTGCTAGCAGCAAACATGTCCAGTAGAGGCAATTTCCAGGAAAGAACATGGGCTCGCGAGCAGCCACGGCACGTGTTTTGCATTGGTATTTGCCTCGCTGAATATTTCCTGCTCGGAAGGAATGCTACGAATATGTAACAGCCCGTTATACGAGCAGATCATTCCGTACCTAACAACAACAGTTAGAGATAAATTTCGTGTGATATGCACGATATGTGCATTGCAGCTCTTGCTGTATCGAAACCGTATTCCATACTGGACTGAAAGTAATTGGCAAAACTTCGCAATCTGACAGTCATATTCGTTGCATAATTCTCATACAGCACTTATTCTCTAACTGAGGAAAGAAAGTGCTTTAAGATATTAAACACGATTGAAAACACATCAACAAATTAAAAGTTGTTGTTGGCATCCATGTATTATTGGTACCACATGTTTCCAACGTATTCACTCACTGAAAGTATAGTTTAATGTGTTTTTCTTTCAGTCTTCCGACTGGTCTGATGTCTCCCGCAAATATGTCCTATGCAGCAATTCGGAGTAATAAGACGGGCACGCAGTATCCTCAATTGGTTGTTGGTTGTTTTCCAGTCTCTGTCTTACCATACAGTTTTTAATCTATACAGTTCTCACAAGCAGCATAGAAGTAATTTTTTATATCTTAACAGCAACCTATCACACAGACGCTTATTCTTGTCGATATATTCCAAGGATATCTCGCCGGTTCTACCCAGAAACTCCTCACTTATTATCTTGTCAATACACCTAATTGTCAACACCCTCCTTTAGCACATATCAAACGCCTCATTATTATTTTTTTTCTTTTTATGTATCTAATTTATTGTAATAAATGGAAGTTCCTTTTCAGTTGGAGTATTATTATTGTCGCTTATATTTAAGTTTCATTCGGGTCTCCTAAACTCATGATTCTCGTAGCCCAGTGTTGGAATGACATTGACTAACTGTATCTCTTTTCTCTGTTGACATTCACATACGGCGATGAGCAAAATCTGCTGTGTATGCTATGCAGAAAATTTTAATTTGCTTGACATAAATTGCCAGTAATTTGTTGTTGGCATTGAACCAAGTTTTATGTAGGAAATATGTCAATAAATGCCTTCTAGTAATGTTTTAATATGCCAGCGGGTACTTAATTTGCTGTATACAAAAGCGAAAGCGTTTGAAAATCTACGTCGTGGACTACTAACCACCATTCGATCATACGGAGTATCTTCAGAAACATGTAACTGGCTCCAGGCACTTGCGACTAATAAAACACAGTACGTTGTACTGATGACGAATGTTCCACAGAAAACAAAGTAACGTCGAGTGACGTCCAAGGAAAACATAATGGAGGCTTATAAGAAATGGCACAAAGTCTTCGAACAATTTCTAGTTGCCACAAGGCATAGATTGATGAAAGACAGTGCCTACGAAAAGGAGAAAGAACCATAAAGCATTTGATTACAAGATTTGTCATTAACATCTTGAATACGTTGCACTGTATAAGAATTTAGAGGTAATGCTAAGAAGGAAAATGAAATGTGACGACCACTAGAAGAGACAGCTAGGAAAGTGGAATGGAAATAGTCTGAGAAGGTACAGTACATCTAAAAAGGATACCGCATGCACGACGCTAGTGAGACCAGTTCTAGAATATTATTCCAGTGTTTAATCCTGATCAAGTGGGTAGGACAGCAGAAACAGAATATTTCAGAGATTCGCTGCTATGATCGTTAAAGCTCAGCGGAACTTCAGGGTACTTAAACGTCGATCTCGCGAAAAACTACCGGACAAATTTAGAGGATCTGTCTATGCACACCACTGTATAACCATAAGAATCTAAAATCAGATAGAAGTAACAGGTTCCAGACAAACCTGAGAACTAATCTAAAGAAAATGAACAAAAATAAGAAGACAAGGTGAAGTGCTATGTTATAAACAAATCCAAGTGCACATTACTTCCGATGTCACCCAAAGTTACACAAGAAAGACGTTCCAGTGACACTTGCAGTATACTGTCGAAATTCTCTTAAATACAATGGAAATAAATCGAGATAGATAGTTAAATTTCTTAGACATTATCAAAGAAACTCTGAACAACTAATATGTATAAATCATCTATAAAAACCCAAGTTATTGGACACCGTACTACAAAAGATATCACATCACCGAAACTCATACAATCAAGCATAATTTAGATTCATGCTCCACAGAGTAAACACAGTACCACTAGACACAGATCAGCACCAGAAAAGAAATAAATACCGTAGTATAAATAGCTATAAACAATAGATACATTGAAAAACATATCACCAAAGTTGAACAACAAAATCAAGAAACAGGTACGAGCAAACAGCCAGACGCCACCAACAAAAGGACAAAAAACCAAAACAAACATACAAGACATGAGAACAGGAATAGCACATAGTAAGAAAGAAAATGAAAATTAGTGATGATGTTCAATGAAGTAGAACAACAAACATACAAACAGAATTTCTAATATTTTTAAAAAACAAGACCTAAAAATTACTGACTAAACCAACAACTGCATTCAGTGCGCTTCCCTAAGATAATGGAATAAAAGGGTCCTAAAATATAGTAAACGTGATGAGCGATATGTACGTACCAGCCGTGTTCCGTTAGTTTCAAACTTTCTCTCTTTCAAATGACTGATCTGGCGGCTTTTGAATAAATCTAACAACCAATGTGAAGATCCATTATGTTTCCTAACATGTATCGGATATCGGACACGTTGATTGGTGCTCCTACTTTCGCTTGTTCGACAGCTTTTATAATGACAGTGAAAAGCTTCTCGATAACCGATTGGGAGTCATGATATGATTGATTGTTCTAACATGAGACGTCAATCTCTTTTGGTATTCCTGATGTCGTTTGTGGACATGACGTCGTCGATCAACATAGGTCGCCGTTTGTACTAATAGGTAATCTGGGACCCTGGGCTTAGGCACAGGAGCTGGACTGTCGTGCCTTGGAAGGTATCGGTATGCTTAGGCCCTCGGTAGTGTATCCTCATTGCAACAGGTTAGAAAAAGTGCTTTGTTGTGTTCGTGTACAGTTATAGTAGAACTTTGGCGGGACACACTGACTATTTGATACCTAGCGGTATTATCCCTCTTATTGGCGACAGAAAGAAGGGCTCGCTTCGAAGGTGGATTCCATGGTGCGGTTCCACTGGCTTATGACGGCACCGACACAAGACAAGCGTGAAGAGCGGGCGATGCGGCTGAGGCAAGGCTCTGGAAACACGCTCTCGCCTGAGTGCAGCGTGACAGAGATGTTCCGGGCACTATCTGTTCGTCGACAGGTCTGTTCCTTGACAGACTAGGCAACACAGTTCGTTCCGTGGTGTACACATACTGTAGAGGTGATGCGTAAGATCTTACGCAGAATCTCTGGGCTGACACTGACTTTGTGAACTAGGACTGAACTGTAAACAACTGAAGCACTGATCCGAGGAGGGGACATATGGTTTTACTCAGCGTCGGGCTCATATAATCTCGAAGCCTCGCGACTTGAAGGTTAGACTACATGTTCAATGTCACAAAATCTTTTCTGACCTATTAATATTTACTTGTTTTACTACACCGTCTGACATTTAAGGTTTCATTTCACAGGTAATTTCCATATTGATTTCTTCACCTGTTATTGGGATGTCAACATGTTTAAAGGCTCCTTCCTATTGTAGTTATGAAACGAGGGATGCTACTCTCCATCTGAATTTCAGGGGAAAAGCGGTACATTTACTAATCCATACGCAGCAGATTATGAACGTGTTTCCACTTCAGTTCTGTTTCTGACTGCATAACCTACCTCTATCAGAACTATCTTTACAAGAACAATTTCAAGGCCATAGGAAGAAGTTTTACCAAAATTAGTACTATGAACAAAGAGTAAAATCTTTCGACTGCGTCTGAAGTTTAATTCTCCTTGCTCAATTTGTCGTGGCGTTTTGGAACATCTATCTCGGAAGTGGAGGTGGGAGTCGGGGAGAGACAGAACTTCAATGTCGTCAGTTACTGTTTGTTGAGATGCGGGCTCGTTGCCAATAGACTGTACAGGTGGAGACGAGACGCTAAGAACACCTTGGTATCTTGTTTTCTGTACGATGGCATGTTCAGTGGCGTCTTCTACCGATATCTTGATTGCTGCTGTGACATCTGATGTTAAAGAGGGTGATTGTCCTTGCCGTTGCTTTGCAGTGATGTTTCTCATAAAATTCCACGGCACGTGTGGAATTCTGCCGATGTATCCTTGTCAATTCTTGATCTGCCGTTCGTCTGCGAGTGAATAAGACACAAATAAAGGATCCCATTACCCCTAGCGAGTGTCACGTGGTCCACCTTTGTCCACATCGTTTCTGCACTTTCGGTCAGTGGCAGTTGTGTACAACACCTGTCAACAATACTCATTTTGGCACTGAAACTCGAAAGAAGTAGGTTACGCAAAGTTTTTATTCACACTTTTCACTTGTGGTGGTGCACACTATGCGGCCGAGTATGATTTTATATGCCTTGCGTATTTGTATCTCCAATTTTTGACAATGCTCCATTTTTATCCGTTGAGGTGTTTCTAATCCATTTAGGATGACTACCGCTGCTAATCAAATTGGTATTTGTATCTCAGAGCTCTTGTACTATTCGCTGTGGAAAAAGTAGAACATCGCTGCGGTGTAATACGACACAAATCGGTCGAATAAAATAAATTAATTGATAGATGGTATCACAAAGACCGTAATGTAAACAAACGTCTAAATATAGAATAATTCACGTTTTATTTTCGTATAGTATGTAGATTCTGAATGGAACAGCTCTTTTGATATCTGAAATCCTGATTAGAATAACAGATACGCAGATGGAATCACGGATGGACAATTTATATCGAAGTCGCGAGATGGCTTACGGCCCACTGCATCTTTCAGTTATTTCCAGTTCAATATTATATCTGAAAGAAGGTGAAATACCAATTTATCGAAATGATAACCTTAATTCTTTACTGGCCTTAAGTCCTGTTTATTGCTCCATGTACTACACAATTTCGTTTATATTCGTATTACTATATTCACAGTAGCTTCTCTAATAAGCATGAATACCCTCCTCCAGTTTCCCTTGATGCACACAACTACAACAACCATCATTTTCCACCTCGTTTGCTAATCGCCTAAAACATATCGAATTTTGCTTCCTTTTTATTCTATGTTGAATTTCTTTCATTCCTCTTGACCGTATTATGACAAGGTCCCTAACAAAATCTACTACAAAATTCACTGCTTTCACTCTGCTCTTTCTCCTTTCTATTCATCTTTATTTCATATTCTTTCCATTATCATTCCTCACATTCTTCTTCCGTTTTCTCATTAACTATTATTCCAATCTTCTCCTTCTTCATTTAACTAATTACTTAATACATACCTACACCACTGACTATCAAAATTCGTTACTAAGCCAGCAAGTACTTCTTCCTCTCACATTCTCATACAGCCACAAAAAAATGACACTTCAGAGTTGCTCTCCTTCACATACCTGTTATCCGTAATTAATTCCTTTCTATCTTCAATTATATCTACACAGCAAGAAAATAATCAAACATTTTTGTTGCTACTGTTGAAAGTACTCAGCTTAAATCAAACTTAGTTTTTCATGTATTGCACACTCTTTATCAGCACTGTGGCTCCTCCTACATAAAACTGTTCACAAAAATTTTGATTTCCAAACCACACACTTAAAACTAAGTCATCATTTCGCCATCATTACAGTCTGATCTGGGAATATAATTATGTCAGGTCATATTTACTCTTTCCTTACTCTAAATAGTTCGACAGTTGAACAGCTGTTTTCACAGACGCTTAGAGTAGTACAAGAGTAGGAAGCAGGCTAGAAAGGCACAGCCGTACAATCGCTTCGGATCTGTGCACTCTACTGTAGGTAAGGAACGGTGAACCCTTTGGGGTCAATCTAGTCGCAGCTGATTACTTGTTTACGGATCCCCTGGGTGCTATAATTTGTCGCCTATATCAGATTTTTCATTTCCCTGCAAGTGATAGCTAGATTCCCATCCATAAATATCGCTCACTCTGTTCACTAAATTCTTTAATCTATAGTTCTAATCTGTCAAGGAACTTTTCTTGTGATGAGGAAATTTCTTTACCAACACTTCAACTTCAACAAAATAACTTCCACTCCCTGTAAGGCCTAAGTGATTTAATTTGATAATTATTTCCTTATTACGCTTTCCAATCACATTAATGTCACCACCTATCAAAAGCCTGAATAACCATCTTTCCCAGCGCGGACTACTGCGAGGAAGGCCGTGTGGCCGAGCGGTTCTAGGCGCTTCAGTCCGGAACTGCGCGACTGCTACGGTCGCAGGTTCGAATCCTGCCTCGGGCATGGATGTGTGTGATCTTCTTAGGTTAGTTAGGTTTAAGTAGTTCTAAGTTCTAGGAGACTGATGATCTTAGATGTCAAGTCCCATAGTGCTCAGAGCCATTTGAACCATTTGAACCACTGCGAGACGTGCGTGCAGGAAAACATTCTCTGAGGTACTGGAAGGTACCGAGAGGGATGTGAAGTCATGCTGACTCCTGTGTCGTGGCCAGCTGTGCTAGGTTTCTCGGTCGATGATCCGTGGCGAACATGTCCATCGAGATGATCCCACAGATTCTCGACTGAGTTCAAATTAGGGGAGTGTATTGGCCAGGGGAGGATGATAAACACATCCTGGTGGTCTTAGAGCCATTTACGCACACTGCAAGCTGTGTGACGTGTTGCATTGTCTTAGTGATGAATGCCATCGTGTCGAGGAAAAGCGAACTCCATGTAGGGGTGAACATGGTTACCAAGGATTGATGCTTATTTGCGTTGATCCATTGTGCCTTCCTGAACGGCGAGATCGATCACGGGACGCCGAGAGAACACTTCGCGGACGGTAACGCTACCTCCTCGGGCCTGGACAGCTTTACCCTCAGACGTTTCACGCCGTAGGCGTCAATGGCCATCTACCCGATGGGGCGTAAAACGTGATTCATGTCGCCTCAGTGGACGTCCAGATTGCACCGTATGGGTTGTGGAGTGAGGACTGGGTACCAAAAGACAGACTAACAAAATGGTTCAAATGGCTCTGAGCACTATGCGACTTAACTTCTCAGGTCATCAGTCGCCTAGAACTTAGAACTAATTAAATCTAACTAACCTAAGGACATCACACACATGCATGCCTGAGGCAGGATTCGAATTTGAGACCGTAGCGCCTAGAACCGCACGGCCACTCCGGCCAGCACAGACTAACACTTTCAAACATTTATTAAAACTAAACGTTAATTACACATTTCTAAAATTTTTGCGTCCAAGCGAGCGGAATAAAATAAACATGAAATTAATATCTTTCACAAGAACCATTAATTCTCATCAATGGAATTTCAAAGGAGAAAATCAAAATTATTCACATGAATCATACATTTATATGACAACAACTTCTCGTTAAATTTCTGCATTCTTATGGAACTCTGATAAAGGACCCTCTTCGTTTTTGAATCATAGGCTAATCATATAATCAAACTCCATGATTAATCCATAAACATTAAACGATAAACCATTTACGCACCTAGAAAGCAAGTAAATATTCAGAACGTATGATACGATCAAACTATTCTGAAATAAAAGGCTCCACCCAAGTAAGGTAAGTTCCTACGACCGAACCTCGGTCAACACAATCAAGCGGCCTAATTCCGTCACTGTCCCGGCATTGTTAACAGCCGTGGCTCCCAAGTCGGTGCCAACTGACATCGGATCATTTCAAAGCCAAACACTTACTGGACCTCCAATGCCCATCCACCACCTTATGTGAGAGGCATTTCTTTACACAGTCTGGGAAAAAACTATAAGTAACACCTCTAAAGCAAAAGGCTTACAACTAATAGCCACCCAGAGTCCAAAGTTGTAAGGTAATTCCAAAGTCAGCGTTAACCAGGATTTCCTCAGTGCCGATTTCATTCGTCGTAGTAATCACACGACGGTGTTCCTGATGACTTAAGCACTCATCCAATATTAGATAAGCACGCACATATGCAGGATACAGTATTAAAGCAAAGCCATCGGATGCTAGCAGCAATGCTTTACAAATTTCTGTGTCCTTATGCCAACAAGTAAGAGTAGTTCAGGTCCTCTAACTAACAAAATCTTTTCCCGCACACAGGAGCATATTTCCTATGAGATGAACGTACTTGGGGAATTGTGTGAATTCCAGAAATACTATGGCGAGATGAGAACAGTTTTAGGCAGCAAAGATTCACATCACGTAAGGTCAACTACTCGATACCACCCCACAAGTCACCGTTGAGGTTCATGCAATGAATGATATGCGCACATCTGATACGCATGTAAGTTAGCCACCCAGTGCCTAACGTATGTCAACAAGGCAGAAGCACTGTATGTAGGAGTATTCGTCAACGTACCGAATCAATCCTTTGCTGGCTACGAATATACTATCGTATTACGCCTGTAAGAAAGCTCAATAATCTTCATCCTTCTTCGTCTCAGTTCACAACCATAAAACCTCTATATGCAGATCGAGCGACGAATGCTGGTAACCACTGACATAGTTCAAAACACAAACCACTGCTATTCGCCAGACAATTACTTTAACAAGCTAGCGCCACTCGAATACCAGCACACCAGAGTGTTGCTACACCGGACTCCACCACTAGACATCGTACTGCTTCCTTATACGACTCCCGATGGTGCCAAGAGAGCAGGTCAAGGAGATGTGCCACTTATTGGCTCAGGTTGTGTGGTCTGGCATACAAATTCCAGCTTTGGTCGCCGATGAACAACACTCACCATGTGCGCGTGAATCGGGAAGCTGCTGCGGAGTCCCATAATGAGCAAAGTTCCTTGAATGGTCGTTCAGGAACGACTGCTGGTATGCCCTTCTTGATTTGGGCGACCAGTTGCTGAACACCGCGTCTAATCGACCGTACACATCTCTGCAGCCATGGATCACCCGTGTCATCTATGGCCAGTGGTGCGCAACAGTTGCGTCGGCGCCAGATTTGGATAGCACAGTTTTGCCATGCACGGTATACTTTAAGCGTGGCAGCATGTGAACATTTCAATAAATTTAGCCGTTTCGGAAATGGATCCGCCCTTGGCCCGAAATCCAACAATCATACTGCACTTATTTATGGTAACCCCTCCATACTATACATAACTCCTACTAGTAATGTTGCCATCTGACGTCTGTCAGTGGTTGTTGCAAAGTTACGTCGAAAAATAGGCCACGGTCATATTAATGTGACTCGACAGTGTACATTCTTTCGCATTTTTCTCAGACCTTCTATAATATCCTGGACACATATGACAAATCTCCGTTACTTCATTCTGTCTATCCTAGGACAAGTACGCATCACTACAATTCTATGATAAGTTCTCTAAAATATTTGTACCTTTATGGTGCATATTCACTCAATTTTAATTTGTTTAAGCTATTACTATACTTTCTCAACTTACTTTTTCCTCAGAACTCAACTGTAACTTGGCTTCTAACTTCATTTGCAGCAGAAATCGAGTTACCCAGATATACTGTATTTACAAAGTTACTGTTACTCTGTATCTCAATTACCGTAACTGCCCGCAAGAGATTTTGGTCTCAACTATATCTCTCTACGTCATCCATCCTATTCTCGATTTCAGGAATTTCTTCTACTTCTGCTCCATTCTTCCTATTACATTCCTGTAGTCCGAAACCCTTACCCGCAGTCTAACGGACTCCTTCAAAACAGCGCTAAGTCAACGCTATCCTGCGTTAAAATGCCTTCTTCTTGTCGTGTATGCTGTAGCCACTTGTAAAGAACCCAGATTGAAGAAATCTACTTTGCTAAATTTTGACAGTCAATTTATGTGAACGTTCGACTCGGAAAAGTGTAATAAAGTATATTTTTATTATTTTAGGCTCAGAGAAACCGTATCTCACCCCAGTTACAGAAATATACCGTATCATAATTTCTTCTACTTCTGCTTAATTCTTCCTGTTACATTCATGTTTTCCGAAACACCCGCAGTCTTACAGACTCCATCAGCACAGCGTTAAGATAACACTGTCCTGCGATAGAATGCCTTCTTTTTGTACTGTATGCTGTAGTCACAGGTAACGAACCCAGTTTGAAGAAATCTACTTTACCAAATTTTGACAGTGAATTTATGTGAACGTTTGACTTGGAAAAGTGTAATAAAGTAAAATTTGGTTATTTTAGACTCAGAGAAACCCGTATCTCACCGCAGTTACTGAAATAAACTGTATCGCAATTTCATTAACAAACTTAAAAGTATATGTAATGCTATCTAAACAGTAGTGGGACATTGTAACCATCCATTATGAACAACATTGCTTAATTGTAGCTACGGTAAGCAAATGAACCCTCATTTGTTTCTGAGTATGAGGCAGTACATGACCTATGAAATTTAAACTTAGTCCTCGCAGAAGACAGCTGTCAAGTTTAACGTTGCCCTCTATTACTTGCCTGGCAGCAAAACGAGCGTGTAGCTTTCGTAAAATTGGTCGGCGCACCGTAACTAACGGTGGACGCCACAGAGGACACAATCAACAGCATATCTCCGCAAAACAGGTAAAGTGCCTCACAAAAACACTGTAAATATATATAGAACACTCCTCGTCTAAAATATAACTAAACATACATTCGATAACAATTACAGTAAAATAAAAACGTGAGACAGAAGTGACAGACAGCATTATTACTGTTAATACTTCTATCATCAATGACAACACTGATTTAAAAAAAAATTCACTGGAACTACGTTTCTTTACAAATAGAGAAATGGTGGCCAAAATTTCAGTACATTACGAATAAGAAAATTGTTACTGGAAATATTAAACAACTTGAGGTTTTCGTAGACTAAGAAAGAGAACTTCGCACTGCAGCTTATCTGTGGTGTGTTCAGTGCATTGTGATAGCGAGGGCAGGTTGTCGATAGTGACAACGTAATTAAAGCACCTTCATCACTCGTGAAATTACGATGGATATGTCCTCGAGCTTGGTATGTGATTCTCTGGCGATGATATTATTTTCTGTCTTATTTCCTGCAGTCGCAGACTTGTCAAACGTAATTGTTACTGTAAAGGTTGAAGTTCGTATACTCACGACTATGTCTCTTGCACTAAAGACGTTCATATTACTATCCATTACAGTGTTCTGAAGCGCTGTAAAATCCATTTTAACTCGCTGATCGCGGAGGTACAGTGCGTCCACTTTCTTAGTGCACTTCACTATCTCGTAAACACAATTCTGGCGAACCAGTTTCACATGTTGTACACAGTTTCAGTGTTTCCATAGAGAAGACTAATGTCCTAACATTTTCAGCAGTTTATTAATTTTCAAATAAAATATGATTCTCAATGTAACTTACTTTATGAAACTCGGATAACTTCGAAAATTTGATTCTAATAACGACGATGACTGTCCATTCACATGTGCATCATCCCCATCCCTGTGGTTTACAGCACTCCGTGCAGGTCATAGTATTCAGTCTAATATTTTCTTTCATAGCGTTCAAATTAATATCTAGTTCAAGAATATCTGATTTCATGCCCCATACTTAATTATCTGCCAATAATAACATGTAGCTGACATCTTGCAGGCAAATTGTCTATGCATTGACTAGAATTGCCAGTTCATCAAATACACAGAAATACAAAATAATAGAAAACCGAATAATTTAATAAAATAGTTCTATTCTCAGGTCTTTAATTGCTGAGGCGACAGAGAATTACGTTTAATAATGTTTATTTGAGGAAGGTCATCTCAAATAAAAGGGAAGAGGCCGCACAATACTCATTTAAAATACAGGCGGAAAGTACCCTTTCAGAATGCAGTAAAGTTGCGTTAAGCGTGTGAAGGGAATCGTAACAAACTCCCCAGACAAAGTAGTCATCAAAGATACTTGAAAACTAAGTCCATTTCGCAATCAAAACACACGAAATATCCAGCAACTCAAAACATTTCAGAGTGCAACATTATGATTCACGGATTAACACACGCGATACTAATAATAGTAGCTCATACTCTGTCTGTCTTCAGATCCTTAACACAAGCGGGAAAAATTGGAGTCCTATTATAGAGGACATTAGAACCTGTCGAAATATAAACTCCCTTCAGAAGTCAAAGTATGGTAGCGGCCATTCACTGCTCAGAATCACACATCTCCAAGATCCAATACCACTCATTACCGCAGGCAGGTCTGCCTCCTTCCACAAATCGGCACAAAGTGTCCAGAATTGCTTCCTTGAACTCTTCTCTTGAGAAGCCACAGTCTCTATTAGACTCCAGTAGCGTTCCGCTACTGTCTGCTTTTCCATTGGCTGAGGCCATTCCCACCAAAAGTAAATCGCCTTAAACTCTATAGACATAATTTGATTCAAGCTGACCACTCCCCAGACTCAACTAATGTATTGCAACAATGGGATGAGAAGTTCCGCCTTATGCAAGACACCGTTTTTCTTTTGTTTCACCCATACATGTTTCAGCACTTTTGTACTATCATCAGTGGGTTCTATTTTTATTTTTAACGTACATTATATTATTGTCCTCTTGTTTTGGCAGCTGTTATGCTACACAATATACAACATGTCATAGTTTTGAAGCCGACCGGAGTGGCTGAGCGGTTAAAGGCGCTACAGTCTGGAACCGCACGACCGCTACGGTCGCAGGTTCGAATCCTGCCTCGAGCATGGATGTGTGTGATGTCCTTAGGTTAGTTAGGTTTAAGTAGTTCTACGTTCTAGGTGACATATGACCACAGCAGTTGAGTCCCATAGTGCTCAGAGCCATTTGAACCATTTGAACCATAGTTTTGAAGTTGTGGTACGTTTTCTGTTCTGTTGGTGAAGTAAATGGGCTTATTTCTTTGCCTGTGTTCGTGTGGTAATGCAGTTTTTCGATTACTCAAAGAGTAAAAACTGCACTACCACACGAACACAGGCAAAGAAGTAAGCCCATTTACTTCGCCAACAAAACAGAAAACGTACCACAACTTCAAAACTATGACATGTTGTATATTGTGTAGCATAACAGCTACCAAACAAGAGGACAATAATATAATGTAAGTTAAAAATAAAAATAGAACCCACTGATAATAGGACAAAAGTGCTGAAACATGTATGGGTGAAACAAAAGAAAAAAGGTGTCTTGCATAAGACGGAACTTCTCATCCCATTTTCTTAGCTAGCACGGAGACAAGAAGAAGAACTGCACCACAAGATGATTATTGCAACAATATTTAAAAAAAGAAATTTTTTAAACATTCTGCCACTCTCAGATAATTTGCAATAATTATAAATAAAAGTCTGTCCAGAAATAAATAAGCTACTATTCTTGTGCAAGTATGCTCACGATAAATGACTACAGATTGTCCTTCTACGTTGTTCAGACAGTTATTTAGGCCTGCTTGACAGAAGTATCTTTTGGTTCTTGTTTAATTATGATGTCCGCTAACACCAGCAACTGACCGCTTTTAAATTACGACAGTTTTTTTAATAGCACTTGAAAGACAGATCACTAATTCTGCTGTGTTGTGCATGCACAAACTCTGATTCTGAGATATTATTATCGCGAGTAGTAGCGAGCAAACAGTTGATGAGAGGAGTCGGAAGTCGTCGGACGCAGCGTGCAGTGGAGAGAAGCCATGTGACACGACAAGTCGCAGCCTGCCGTGACCACGCTAGTAGCGCCGGAGGAGACTTTGGTATTAATTGAGGATTTTTTATAATTTGCCTTTTTGCTGCACATAGTTGTTGCTCACTTGCACACTGGATGGAACTTGTCTGATTTGTGTATGCATACACTTAGAGTAATATTCGTATCATTGTTGTGACCTGATACGTGATTATTGTTTATAGACGCAGTGGAATAATTAAAGTTGTGGCTAATCAAACAGTCGAACGAAAGGGAAGGTCTGCGTGAAGTCTGGCAGTGTTTAAATCAACAATTTTCTGAAACCGCAGGTATCATTGGTTTCTTTCATTTTTACATTGCTTAAGACTTGTTGACCAAACCCTTCCTGATCATTCAAATATCTACACAATAAAATTTGACAGTAGTTGTATGGGTATTGTGGCCATGCATTGCTCTCCGCATGAATCGCAGTATTTTTTCGAATTATTTTAGCATTTTGCTGGTCATGCAAATGCTGTGGCAAGACGAGGTGAGATGTCTGTTGCCTACAGGATGATTACAGCATGGTTGTTAGGAGACATCTAAATCTACATCTACATGATTACTCTGCAATTCACATTTAAGTGCTTGGCAGAGGGTTCATCGAACCACAATCATACTATCTCACTACCATTCCACTCCAGAACAGCGCGCGGGAAAAACGAACAACTAAACCTTTCTGTTCGGGTTCTGATTTCTCTTATTTTATTTTGATGATCTTTCCTACCTATGTAGGTTGGGCTCAACAAAATATTTTCGCATTCGGAAGAGAAAGTTGGTGACTGAACTTTCGTAAATGGATCTCGCCGCGAGGAAAAACGTCTTTGCTTTAATGAATTGCATCCCAACTCGCGTATCATATCTGCTACACTCACTCCCCTATTACGTGATAATACAAAACGGGCTGCCCTTTTTAGCACCCTTTCGATGCCCTCCGTCAATCCCACCTGATAAGGATCCCACACCGCGCAGCAATATTCTAACAGAGGACGAACGAGTGTGGTGTAAGCTGTCTCTTTAGTGGACTTGTTGCATCTTCTAAGTGTCCTGCCAATGAAACGCAACCTTTGGCTCGTCTTCCCCACAATATTATCTATGTGGTCTTTCCAACTGAAGTTGTTCTTAATTTTTACACCCAGGTACTTAGTTGAATTAACAGCCTTGAGAATTGTACTATTTATCGAGTAATCGAATTCCAACGGATTTCTTTTGGAACTCATGTGGATCACCTCACACTTTTCGTTATTTAACGTCAACTGCCACCTGCCACACCATACAGCAATCTTTTCTAAATCGTTTTGCAACTGATACTGGTCTTCGGATGACATTACTAGACGGTAAATTAAAGCATCATCTGCGAACAACCTAAGAGAGATGCTCAGATTGTCACCCAGATCATTTATATAGATCAGGAACAGCGGAGGTTCCAGGACGCTTCGCTGGGGAGTACCTGATATCACTTCAGATTTACTCGATGATTTGCCGTCTATCACTACGAACTGCGACGTTCCTGACAGGTAATCACGAATCCAGTCGCACAACTGAGACGATACCTCATAGGCCCGCAGCTCGATTAGAAGTCGCTTGTGAGAAACTGTGTAAAAAGCTTTCCGGAAATCTAGAAATACGGAATCAACTTGAGATCCCCTGTCGTTAGCGGCCACTACTTCGTACGAATAAAGAGCTAGCTGCGTTGCACAAGAACGATGTTTTCTGAAACCCTGCTGATTACGTATCAATAGATCGTTCCCGTCGAGGTGATTCATAATGTTTGAATACAGTATATGCTCCAAAACTCTACTGCAAACCGACGTCAGTGATATAGGACTGTAGTTCGATAGATTGCTCCTACTACCCTTCTTAAACACTGGTGCGACCTGCGCAATTTTCCAATCTGTAGGTACAGATCTATCGGTGAGCGAGCGGTTGTATATGATTGCTAAGTAGGGAGCTATTGTATCAGCGTAATCTGAAAGGAACCTAATCGGTAATTAATGTGGACCTGAAGACTTGCCCGTATCAAGCGATTTGAGTTGCTTCGCAACCCCTAAGGTATCTACTTCTAAGAAGTAGAGAATATTTTAAAAATCCAGCCAGATAGCCGAGGATTGACTTTTTTATGATATGTCGGCAGATTAATTAATATCTGTTTATTTTTGTTCTCAGTCAGAATTCTATTATTAATACAGACAGAACTTCCTAACATTTTTGTACCTCTTTCACTTACAGCAAATAATAATTTCAAATAAATATTAAATTTAATAATGAAACATAACAACTTTTATACTTGCAATCAACATTAAAATAAAAGTAGTTGCCAAATAACAAAATATTCTTTAAATATATATGCAAGTAAAAGAAAATGTTGATGCTGTGTACATTTGCTAAGTAAATATTCTGAAAACTATGTTTTGACAAATATTTACATAATGCAATAGACATAAAAGACGTTGTAAATCAATAATTAAAATGGATACAGATACGTTGCTTTCAGAGATGATAGTTACAGTGCGAGGCATCGTTTGTTGAAATCACATGAAGCGATTGAATGTTGGTAACTCAGAAGTTCATTGTGTAAATGCTTAATCATTGGGAAATATTGACTTCTGCAGTTCTAAAGATATTGAGATACTGTTGTGTCACCGAATCGCCCTCATTTTCCTGAGATCGTAAATATATTCAGATTTGCATTAATATTTGATGTGAGTTAATGTCTAATCTCAAAGCTGTGTACTTGGCCATCTTTAAGACTATGTGGCAGTCGCCATTTTCAGGAGCATATTCTGCACGAAGGCACTGCATACATCTGCCGTCAAAGTTCCGAGTTCTGAGATTTATCCAGTTTTGGTGACGAGCTCTTTGTCTCTGTCACTAGATAACCGGAAATGGCCAACCAGCCGGGCTGGCAGTGGCGCGTCCAGTGCCCTGGGCCGGCTAGCGTTCAGGTGTGCAACAAATTCACGTTACAATCTATTTTATATTCTGGGCAACCGCAGCTTTTAAACGGCATGGTCGTAGGAAGAACTCTGCTAACACCTGTTAGTTGAGTTCTTCTGAAATTCACCTTCCCTCGTACCAATACTAGGCTCCCGAGTAGCTCGCCTACTTCTACATAACGTTACACGCCTCCACTTAATGTCGCGTATTAGCTCACTAATTTGGCACATTTAGTCGCTCCAAATCTGACATACTTAATTAATATGACAAATAAATGCAGAACGTAATAAATAAAATAACGTACCTGCTTGTCAGGAGAATAGTGTAAGCACCTTTGTGATGAAGCATGGAACAGTATGTATCTCTTAGGATTTGTCTTATCGCTTTATAACATACATTTACTAAACATAAAACAAATTATAAAAATTTCCTCATATTAATTAAATACCCAAATAAACAGGTAAGTTTTATGTAACTTTGGAGACACCTTGATTTTTCAGTCGTAATTTCCTGATCTGAGTTCCAGCGATCTCTAATTTCCCGATCTCGTATTCTGGCGTTGCGTTCCGTGAGGCTCCTGTTCCTCAAATCTTCGTTCCCGATTTTGTTTTTCGTTCTGAAAGTTCCGGTTTATATTTCTTCTGTGGAATTTTTTAATACTGTGCTAACTATTTTAGTGATTGTTATAATTCCCATTCTGGGGCCAATTTCTATTTCCACTGTACCCGTAATTTTGGTTCAATTTCAAAGCAAGCACTCATTAAATTTTCCCATGATGGTGAGTTGCCCTCAAGATGTCTTCTGGCGAATATAATCTTAGTCTCTTCCGACATTCCTCTCACAAAACCAGATTTACACAAAGCAAGAAAATCAGATGAATGGTATTTCTCCTCATCTGCGAAACACTTTGTCGTTTCTGCATAACTTGTGTCACACTGACTCGCTGCTGAAGAAATTAATTCTGTTCTCTTAAACTACTATTCATGCTCCATAAGTTCTTTATTTAACCTTGATTCAAAAAGTTCACTTGTTTTAAGCACATACGTGTCAGAAATATAGGGACTTGACTCCAAATATTGCAGCGGTTTCATTCGACATCTTATTAGAAAGTTACGCAGCGTGCCTGCCAGTACACATTACCGTACACACACAGAAACTCTGAGTTCGACTGCCGCTATCAATATCGCATTTGAATCACGAGAGCTATGCATCTTGCATTTAGTTTTCCACGATGCATTTCACAAACGCATTACAAAGAAGATCACAAATTAGTTGAAATTTTTACGTTATCAATTAATAAGTGGTTTACGTACCCATATAAAAAGAGGAAAAATAACATACATTTCATACTATATTGCTAAATTGAAATATGGTAACACTACATGGAGATCCGGTAGTGAATACCACTGGCGCCATAGAAGCAAATGCAACTACAAACATTGTTTCCGACAAAATTAATTAGCAAACGCAAGAAATAACTACTCTTGATCATGCAAAGATGAAACAGCGTACATTTAAGAGAAAACAACAAGTCATAATCAGCTTCTTTCCAGAATCTTAAACCCACTCTCAATGTGGTTTCTCAATTATTTTGTAATCATACTGTTTGTGAGGCCTGTACCTTCAGTTACAAGTGGTCCCGCATTGTGCTTCACCAGCCATTGGTCACACCAGCATTGATTAATTCTTGTGACAGGAACCCAAAATGTTTTCACCGTTTTCATCTCAATAATATATTATTATAATTTTTGATACTGGTTTCACAAACCTTCTGCGGCATGCTCCTTAGTACTCGTATTATCTGTTCCATGGACCGCTTTGTACTGCATTGAGCTTTGTGCATTATATACAGAGGTATCTGGACGTGTTTTTCGCAGCGTATGACATTAGTTCATTGTTGTTCTAGTCTACAAGATGCAGGAGAGATACAGCACAGATAATATCCATTGTGTATAGTTACAGGTCTAACAAGAAAGACTTTCAGTTTCAGAGCATACTTCTGTCACTAAATTCGCATCAGTACTAAGATTTTCAAGGCATAGGCGCTGTGTATTCTGAAAGGCAGATTAAGTTTTGAAACTTATAGTTATTTTACCTTATCTTTGAATTCAAATTATAATAGGAATCAATGGTGTTTTTATAGAATCATGATTCAACACGGTAAAGCTCAGACGAAAATCTTTCACAGTCCTTCTTTTTCGTTAGAGTTGGTAAAAGTAATTGATACCTGGGGTTTACTCTTCGCTGAAAAAATGATTATTTTATTTAATATTAGAATGTACATTTTTCACAGATGATTTCAGACCCCAACAAGACTTTCATCTCCAGCGGAAAGCGCCTGCCGGTAGGCCAACGTTCAGTAGCAAACGTGAAAAGTAACGCTGACGGTTCACAGATCACACACCTCTCAGTGGAACTGATTAACGTCAGAAGTAGCCTGGGCGTCCACGCATGTCACTGCAATACAGCAGAGGTCGCTAACCGCAATGACAGCAGAGTCACCAGCTTTACCACTCACAATCAGTTCTACTGCCGAAGGTTAGACCCAGCGGCAGTTGCGTCGTTACGAGACATTTCCAGCCATGAGATCCTGCTCTCGAGCTATTGTTGCCAGCAGTAGTTACACAGACATGGAAAGATTATGAGAAAACAATAAAAGATAGGAGAGAAATAAAAAACAGTTGAAAGAATCTGTACTGGAAAAATCTGTTGATGTTATTCATCCCGAAATGCTGTGCCTAGCAGTGGCTGCTGTAAATCATACTCACTGGTCTGCCACATGGTGTGGATCCCTGTTACTATACTTCCGTTGATCGTGAAGTTTGTCTCTGCCTATTTGCTTTCTAACCTAACATATACGAATCGCTGCAGATATTTGGTGCTTTCAAAAATGGCTCTGAGTACTATGAGACGTTATAGCTGAGATCATCATTCCCCTAGAGCTTAGAACTACTTAAACCTAACTAACCTAAGGACATCACACACATCCATTCCCGAGGCAGGATTCGAACCTGCGACAATAGAGGTCGGGCGCTTCCAGACGGAAGCGTCTAGAACCGCTCGGCAACTCCGGCCGGCTATTTGGTGTTTTCTCTACGTACGAAACAGTATTTGTGACAACTTGGTTGACTCATTTGTAGATATATCGTAGTATTACCAGCTCCCAGCGTTAAGTTATAGTTATTGCCTCACTTAAGCAGTTTAATAGAAATCTCTGGATTCGAAAACTATGGATAAACCAATAAGCGAACGTGAAAACATCCCTGCTGTACTTTGTATTAGAGAAATTTTTAGAGCCACATTACTCCTGCTACCACTGCATAACCAAGTTTACGCAAATTTTTGCCGCAGTTAGGAACATACGTGTCTCCACAGATAGAGTGTCCGGCAACCAAAAATTTCTAGTCTATTCGATTTATCTTCCAGTCTTTATTGTCTGGATGTCCTGATCAAAATGTCTTTGTTCGGCATGTAGTTGGCAGTTTGCGTGAACCAGTAAACGGCCTCGCTGTTTGGCTTGCTACTTCTCGATAAACTAGCACTCGCATAGTTAGACGAAACCTCCGGAGCTTCCGAAGGGCTCTCCCATGATTATGTTTGCCCTGCTACACACAGGGGTCTTCGCTGTTTGCTTTCTTCCTCTAAGTAATTGGAACCTCTACCATATCAATTCGCCATGCAAAGTACTTTTGTTCATTAGCTCTCCTATTTGGTGCACTTCCTAGCACAGTTCTTCTGAATGCCAGCGTCCCTCAGTTGCTTTTTAGTTACAAAAGAGTACCTAATACCACTTTGTTCGAAATTACACCTGTTGTTAGACACGGATCACTGGCACAATATGCACCGGGATCTATGTCTCCAAAACTTCTCTGAAAACGCCCGACTCGTTTCTGGTTATTTTGAAGAAAGTCCCAGTTAAAAACCAGTTTGGATCATTAATTATTTCGATCAAATAACCATCATAGGGAAACATAAAATTAATTGCATTAGCTTGTTATGATACTTGATGATGGTTGGTCGGTCGAAACAGTGAATAAAGATCTGTACTCATATCATCAGCAGCTCTTGGTGGTTCTTAAAGACGATTTTCTACAAATGTAAGACCTGTGTCAACGGCTCATTAGCATTGGAAACACTGTTCGTAATAATGTGACGAAAAGTCTTAATGGACCTACAGTCCGTCTATTAGGAGAAGATATGTGACAGATCGAGCTTGATGCGAAAGCTACGAGCGTCTTTCACAGCTAGTTCCGTAACGTGATTTTGTTTTACTTTCTGTATCAATGTCTCAGTGTTCCACAATTACGCCTCACGGATAATATCCCGGCAGTCTTCCGCATTTCGTGACTGTAGGCTGCTAGCTATCGTCACTCACCGAACTGAGAGTGAGTACACACCCCTGTGTTTTCAAAGAAACATGTGGTTTCCCTTATTAAACACGTTCTGTGCTACACGTGCTAATAAAACCGTATTATAATACGCATTTATCGATATTGCCGCCGGTACGGAGAGCTAATGTCTGCTACAGGTTCAGTATATCAGTTCTACCTTTCAACACTGCCAACATTTACTAACGAACGGTCTGGAGGGTGCCAGTTTTAAATCGGTTTTCTTCCTCTTTTTTTTCACATTTCTACACTGCCACTACCCTCACTGTGGAAAGTGACCGAATGCTGCAATACCGACATTTTGTGTAATATTTATAGATATACATTTTTAACTTCCAAACCAGTTTTAAATTTATGTGCCCATGCACATACATTTTCTCGCCCAAAACAAGGCACCCTGGCAGTTGCATAATATACCTTTTTCCAAATTTTCTTAGCCAGACAAGAATGGAAAATGGACAATGAGGTACCACATCGACCAGCGTTAGGTCTGCATTTGAAAACAAAACAAAACTATTTGCCTGAAAGTAATTATGGTACTTTATAAAAACGTAATCAGTGATTTGATGAAAAATTTCACAATACATCATTCTCTGAATTATCGTAGCCAAATGGAGGGTGGGAAATGGACAAATTTGGTATCAAATTGATCAGCTTCAGAAATAGTGTTGCAAGAAACAAATAAAAAAAATACATGGCTTGAAACCAAAAGTTTTCTGTAAAAAAAAACTATCAAATATTTTGTGAAATGATTTGTTTACATGTAAGAAATAAGATAGTTTGAGTCATAAGTCATCTGCCTGGTTTGCTGTGGGCCACGTCGTATTATTCTCTTGCGCTAGCACCTTCATCTCAGACTGGCTGTTGCACCCTACATCCTCAATTATCCACCGAAGTTAAAATAAATATTACATTTCTATGACTTTTAACATCCTTATATTGTACTGAGTACTTAAGTTATACAAGTAACAATACTTACAAAAATGTACGGGTGGTACCAATTTTGAAACGCGCCTCCCAGGCAGACTGACACGCACGGCATTTAGGGGATCAACGGGTTGCTTGAGTTATGCGAACTTGTAGGTGCTAAACAACCAAAAACATACTCGAGGAATTCGTAATAGCTATAATTATTAGTCTGTATATGAAGTAAATACTGATTAATGTTACTGAGTGCACTGTCCTTAGTCATCAACAGGGTTAACTACATTACACCTCTAATACTCTGTACAACAGAGTATAAGAGTCCTTCCTGTTAGCTACAGGAATTCCTGCTCTTTGGCTACCTCGCTCAGGAAGTCGGTGTGGATCGTAACGTATAAAGTGATTTCAAAGGGACGAGAAGAGCTAAAGAAAACACCCACAATCGAGGGCAAACGATCAGGGAAACAGGCACTCTGCCGAAGTGTGTCGTGTTTGCTGTAGGTTAAAGTCAACATGGCACCATCAGCTTCGTCCGACCCTGTGCCAGGTGGCGAGAAAATGAAAGAAACATTGATATGTCCAAATCTTTGCAACAGAGGAAGGGCGACTCTATCGATAAAAAGACAAAACTGTCACGTGTGACCATGGATTACGTGTACAGAGATTCTTCAGACGCGTTTTCCTCATAGAATTACGTTGACAGAAATTCTTCTACGTGGTTCGAATAAACACTGAATTTAATAATAGTAGATAGAAAGAACCGATGGATAGTCTAGAAGTATCACAATATTTGATTATCAGATTCCCATCTTGTTACTTAATTTTTGGAAGCGTGTCTGGGAACGGAAAATTTCTGAATTCCTTGCGGAACCATGTTATCCTGTCTTAAGCTGCCAGACGACAGTCTGTTGTGGCTTTGTCCTCACAAATAATGGTAAGGTCACCAACGTAAGGTTTGTATTTGTGGTGGCACCATTATGTGATAATGCTGACTGTGTGGTTTAAGGAATCTGTAATGTACTTACTGCTAGGGTGCTCCTCGGAACCAGCTCATATCCACGAACGTGTAGGCTCAGTGCCTTTAACACCTTCGAAAAATCTGTCGTTCACGACCAACTATTATTCACCTCTGATGGTTTCAGACCCCCCCATGAACCATAGACCTTGCCGTTGGTGGGGAGGCTTGCGTGCCTCAGCGATACAGATAGCCGTACCGTAGGTGCAACCACAACGGAGGGGTATCTGTTGAGAGGCCAGACAAACGTGTGGTTCCTGAAGAGGGGCAGCAGCCTTTTCAGTAGTTGCAAGGGCAACAGTCTGGATGATTGACTGATCTGGTCTTGTAACAATTACCAAAACGGCCTTGCTGTGCTGGTACTGCGAACGGCTGAAAGCAAGGGGAAACTACAGCCGTAATTTTTCCCGAGGGCATGCAGCTTTACTGTATGATTAAATGATGATGGCGTCCTCTTGGGTAAAATATTCCGGAGGTAAAATAGTCACCCAATCGGATCTCCGGGCGGGGACTACTCAAGAGGATGTCGTTATCACGAGATAGAAAACTGGCGTTCTGCGGATCGGAGCGTGGAATGTCAGATCCCTTAATCGGGCAGGTAGGTTAGAAAATTTAAAAAGGGAAATGGATAGGTTAAAGTTAGATATAGTGGGAATTAGTGAAGTTCGGTGGCAGGAGGAACAAGACTTCTTGTCAGGTGCCTACAGGGTTATAAACACAAAATCAAATAGGGGTAATGCAAGAGTAGGTTTAATAATGAATAGGAAAATTGAATTGCGGGTAAGCTACTACAAACAGCATCGTGAACGCATTATTGTGGCCAAGATAGATACGAAGCCCACACCTACTACAGTAGTACAAGTTTATATGCCAACTAGCTCTGCAGATGACGAAGAAATTGAAGACATGTATGATGAAATAAAAGAAATTATTCAGATTGTGAAGGGAGACGAAAATTTAATAGTCATGGGTGACTGGAATTCGAGTGTAGGAAAAGGGAGAGAAGAAAACATAGTAGGTGAATATGGATTGGGATTGGGGCTAAGAAATGAAAGAGGAAGCCGCCTGGTAGAATTTTGCACAGAGCACAACATAATCATAACTAACACTCGGTTTAAGAATCATGAAAGAAGGTTGTATACATGGAAGAACCCTGGAGATACTAAAAGGTATCCGATAGATTATATAATGGTAAGACAGAGATTTAGGAACCAGGTTTTAAATTGTAAGACATTTCCAGGGGCGGATGTGGACTCTGACCACAATCTATTGGTTATAACCTGTAGATTAAAACTGAAGAAACTGCAAAAAGGTGGGAATTTAAGGAGATGGGACCTGGATAAACTGAAAGAACCAGAGGTTGTACAAAGTTTCAGGGAGAGCATTAGGGAACAATTGACAGGAATGGGTGAAAGAAATACAGTAGAAGAAGAATGGGTAGCTTTGAGGGATGAAGTAGCGAAGGCAGCAGAGGATCAAGTAGGTAAAAAGACGAGGGCTAGTAGAAATCCTTGGGTAACAAAAGAAATATTGAGTTTAATTGATGAAAGGAGAAAATATAAAAATGCAGTAAATGAAGCAGGCAAAAAGGAATACAAACGTCTCGAAAATGAGATCGACAGGAAGTGCAAAATGGCTAAGCAGGGATGGCTAGTGGACAAATGTAAGGATGTAGAGGTCTATTTCACTAGGGGTAAGATAGATACTGCCTACAGGAAAATTAAAGAGACGTTTGGAGATAATAGAACGACTTGTATGAATATCAAGAGCTCAGATGGAAACCCAGTTCTAAGCAAGGAAGGGAAAGCAGAAAGGTGGAAGGAGTATATAGAGGGTCTATACAAGGGCGATGTACTTGAGGACAATATTATTGAAATGGAAGAGGATGTAGATGGAGATGAAATGGGAGATGTGATACTGCGTGAAGAGTTTGACAGAGCACTGAAAGACCTGAGTCGAAACAAGGCCCCCGAAATAGACAACATTCCATTGGAACTACTGACGGCCTTGGGAGAGCCATTCCTGGCAAAACTCTACCATCTGGTGAGCAAGATGTATGAAACAGGCGAAATACCCTCAGACTTCAAGAAGAATATAATAATTCCAATCCCAAAGAAAGCAGGTGTTGACAGATGTGAAAATTACCGAACTATCAGTTTAATAAGTCACAGATGCAAAATACTAACACGAATTCTTTACAGACGAATGGAAAAACTAGTAGAAGCCAACCTCGGGGAAGATCAGTTTGGATTCCGTAGAAATGTTGGAACACGTGAGGCAATACTGACCTTACGACTTATCTTAGAAGAAAGATTAAGGAAAGGCAAACCTACGTTTCTAGCATTTGTAGACTTAGAGAAAGCTTTTGACAATGGTGACTGGAATACTCTCTTTCAAATTCTAAAGGTGGCAGGGGTAAAATACAGGGAGCGAAAGGCTATTTACAATTTGTACAGAAACCAGATGGCAGTTATAAGAGTCGAGGGACATGAAAGGGAAGCAGTGGTTGGGAAGTGAGTGAGACAGGGTTGTAGCCTCTCCCCAATGTTGTTCAATCTGTATATTGAGCAAGCAGTAAAGGAAACAAAAGAAAAGTTCGGAGTAGGTATTAAAATTCATGGAGAAGAAATAAAAACTTTGAGGTTCGCCGATGACATTGTAATTCTGTCAGAGACAGCAAAGGACTTGGAAGAGCAGTTAAATGGAATGGACAGTGTCTTGAAAGGAGGATATAAGATGAACATCAACAAAAGCAAAACAAGGATAATGGAATGTAGTCTAATTAAGTCGGGTGATGCTGAGGGAATTAGATTAGGAAATGAGGCACTTAAAGTAGTAAAGGGGTTTTGCTATTTGGGGAGCAAAATAACTGATGATGGTCGAAGTAGGGAGGATATAAAATGTAGGCTGGCAATAGCAAGGAATGCGTTTCTGAAGAAGAGAAATTTGTTAACATCCAGTATTGATTTAAGTGTCAGGAAGTCATTTCTGAAAGTATTCGTATGGAGTGTAGCCATGTATGGAAGTGAAACATGGACGATAAATAGTTTGGACAAGAAGAGAATAGATGCTTTCGAAATGTGGTGCTACAGAAGAATGCTGAAGATTAGATGGGTAGATCACATAACCAATGAGGAAGTATTGAATAGGATTGGGGAGAAGAGAAGTTTGTGTCACAACTTGACCAGAAGAAGGGATCGGTTGGTAGGACATGTTCTGAGTCATCAAGGGATCACCAATTTAGTATTGGAGGGCAGCGTGGAGGGTAAAAATCGTAGAGGGAGACCAAGAGATGAATACACTAAGCAGATTCAGAAGGATGTAGGTTGCAGTAGGTACTTGGAGATGAAAAAGCTTGCACAGGATAGAGTAGCATGGAGAGCTGCATCAAACCAGCCTCAGGACTGATGACCAGAACAACAACAACATGGTTTCAGAAACATTACCGCTGCATCAGACATGCCCCTCAACTAAACTGTGCAACTTTCCGCACTTTAATTACACGATATCTGAATGATTTCCTTCGCACTGAGTTTGCTCAGCGACAATCAGATCGACTGCGAACCTAAGGATTCTTCACGTCCTGATATGTCTGGTGAAGACTGCTGAAAAGCACTTAGTTTAAGAATTTTGCATGTGAGGACCCAGTGCCCCTTGTTATATGTGCAGAATTTGAATGTGGCCTCGTTCCTTGTTGTGGGCTGCGTTAGCACTGCAGTCTCCAATATTACAGTGACATTTACTATTTGCTGCAACGTACGAAGTGGTGTGTGCCTATGAAACAGGTTGGAATCCTTTTAAATCATATAACTCTTAGAAAATCATACAAAACTGCTGCAGTTTGTCGTAAGATCTTAGAACATATCGCCGGCTTGGGTGGCAGAGCGGTTCTAGGGGCTACAGTCTGGACCCGCGCGACCGCTACGGTCGCGGGTTCGAATCCTACCGGTGGCGCAGTGGTTAGCACACTGGACTCGCATTCGGGAGGACGACGGTTCAATCCCGTCTCCGGCCTTTCTGATTTAGGTTTTCCGTGATTTCCCTAAAACCGCTTCAGGCAAATGCCGGGATAGTTCCTTTGAATGGGCACGGCCGATTTCCTTCCCCATCCTTCCCTCACCCGAGCTAGCGCTCCGTCTCTAATGGCCTCGTTGTCGACGGGACGTAAACACTAATTTCCTTCCTCGAATCTTGCTTCGGGCATGGATGTGTGTGATGCCCTTAGGTTAGTAGCGTTTAAGTAGTTCTAAGTTCTAGGGAACTGATGACCGCAGAAGTTAAGTCCCATAGTGCTCAGAGCCATTTCAACTATTTTTTAGAACATATCCTGATTCAGATATGATGAAGGTGATGAACAGAATGTCCACCTCCAAGTCAACTGCCGTTGACTGGGAATACATCAATCATTTGAAACACAACCCGTGCTCTTCTCAAATGTCTTAAAAACCATGGATGAAGGCAGTCATGAAGATGAAATATTTCTTGGCTCCAGAAAAGCATTTCACTCAGCGAAACACAAGTATAATCGTGTGGTCTACCAAACGAAATATGTGACTGGACTGAGTATGTTCTCTTGGATGGAAATTCATCGATAGATAACCCTCTGGTGCGCAACATTGACGTATAACGAGCGAGCCTTTACTAAACCTCTTGTGTATTAATGACCTTGCGAACAACGTTGGTACTTATCACAGATTTTCGCAAGAGGTGTAGTTATCTGTAAGTAAGTACTGCGTGATATGAGCTGCTCAAATTTTCAGTAGGATATTCATAAAATTTTATAATGATGGAAAGTTCATCAACTTGCTGTAAGGGGACCTATGTGTCATGAAGGCCCAAATATGGAATTATTTTCGTTTAAGAAAATTTTGTGATTCTTCCTGATTCTATAAATATATACTCTTTGTGTAACACGTTATCATTTTTGTGTTGAAATGCCTTTCTAAAGCCGATGCGGCGTGCGAATGCCCAGCTGTCACACTACTGTCAAGCACAAGACCTTGCCTTCAATGTCTGGTTATTTAATTTTGGCGGCACTATGTCCACAGAAACTCCTTTGTGTAATATCCTTGAAGAACATATCGACCGTACCAAGAACAGGGAATTATAAATGGAGGTAGGACGTCAAACGGGCCGACTTGGAGCAGGAGAGGCACCACACGACATTTTAATTTCCACTGTCTATACTTTTACAAGTAAATTCATAAAACTTTGTCAGCATGACCAGGATGGATTCAGGATTCACACTCGTAGCAGCGGAAGTTCAAAAACATAACAAAACCACTTTTTTTACATGTGAAATTCCATCATTTTTTCACTTACAATTGGCTGCAATTATTGCTATAGGTACACTTTTCTTCATAAGTAAGAGAGACAGTTCGATGAATTTTGCACAGCATACAAACCGTACTAACAGGTGTCTGAAACTCTCGAATCTATTTAATTTATGAAAAAATGTATGAGCTGTTACGTTTTAAACTTTATGTTTAGAAAAAAATCAAGTTTTATAGTTGGTTATCTCAATTTTTACCACAGTTTTTAATAGATTTCGAAAATTCTAGAGTTTCATACACCTGTGAGTTTGGTTTGTATGCTGTGAAAAGTTCATCAAAGAATCTCTCTTACTTGTGAAGAAAAATGTAGCTATAGCAACAAATGCAGCCAGCAATAAGTGAAAAAATGATGAAATTTCTTATCTAAAAAAATTTATTTTGTTATGTTTCTGCACTTTCACTGCTATGAGTGTGATTTATGAATCCTTCCTGGTCATGCTGATAAAGTTTTATGAATTTATTTGTAAAAGTATAGACAGTAGAAAATAAAATGTCCTGTTTTGCCTCTCCGGCTCCAAGTCGGCCCGTTTGACGTCCTACCACCCTTAATTCGATCTTCCTGTCGATACATGTAGATTACATGAGTTTACTTATGTTCTTCACTTGCAATTATGTTGTAAACCTGCTGTTGGCACTGCATATTTTAACCATTTTGCATCGTAAAATATCAAAAAAGAATAGTGTAATTGCAGTCGTGAATTTTACGGCAATCAGTACAAGCCCGTTGTTGGAGGTCGTAATAGCAAAGAAACTGTTACACAGCACCGAAGTGAGGCTGGGCCTAACAGTTCGCCAGACAGTGCTTCAGAATGCAAGTTGAAATATTACCGAAAATGAACAAGAAGCGGATGCTGTAAATAGTGAAAATGGCGGTTACATTTTCGTTGGTAAGCGCAATCTTTCAGAATTTCTCTTGTCTGTTGAAAAATGTAAATGACGCAGTAGTGAAAAATTCCTTACGTTTAGTGAGGACGAAAGTAAAAGAACAGGCCTATCCAGCAAACCTGTACTATAATCCAAATAAATATACAACCGTACCTCCTGTAAGAAGCACGAAATATAGAGAAGTGAATATTCGCCTTGTTTATGCCATGAGGTGTATCCCATGAGGAGCATTGGCAATGGAAAAAAAGAAGGACAGATATTCTGTGCTGTGGTGGATTTCTCACTGACACTTGTGATATTTGAGGTATAGTATAAGCGACCGTGTAATGCTCTAAATGAAGTCAGTGGAGCGTTAATGCAGACGGGAGCGAAAGTAGTTTTAGATACACACTCCTGGAAATGGAAAAAAGAACACATTGACACCGGTGTGTCAGACCCACCATACTTGCTCCGGACACTGCGAGAGGGCTGTACAAGCAATGATCACACGCACGGCACAGCGGACACACCAGGAACCGCGGTGTTGGCCGTCGAATGGCGCTAGCTGCGCAGCATTTGTGCACCGCCGCCGTCAGTGTCAGCCAGTTTGCCGTGGCATACGGAGCTCCATCGCAGTCTTTAACACTGGTAGCATGCCGCGACAGCGTGGACGTGAGTCGTATGTGCAGTTGACGGACTTTGAGCGAGGGCGTACAGTGGGCATGCGGGAGGCCGGGTGGACGTACCGCCGAATTGCTCAACACGTGGGGCGTGAGGTCTCCACAGTACATCGATGTTGTCGCCAGTGGTCGGCGGAAGGTGCACGTGCCCGTCGTCCTGGGACCGGACCGCAGCGACGCACGGATGCACGCCAAGACCGTAGGATCCTACGCAGTGTCGTAGGGGACCGTACCGCCACTTCCCAGCAAATTAGGGACACTGTTGCTCTTGGGGAATCGGCGAGGACCATTCGCAACCGTCTCCATGAAGCTGGGCTACGGTCCCGCACACCGTTAGGCAGTCTTCCGCTCACGCCCCAACATCGTGCAGCCCGCCTCCAGTGGTGTCGCGACAGGCGTGAATGGAGGGACGAATGGAGACGTGTCGTCTTCAGCGATGAGAGTCGCTTCTGCCTTGGTGCCAATGATGGTCGTACGCGTGTTTGGCGCCGTGCAGGTGAGCGCCACAATCAGGACTGCATACGACCGAGGCACACAGGGCCAACACCCGGCATCATGGTGTGGGGAGCGATCTCCTACACTGGCCGTACACCCCTGGTGATCGTCGAGGGGACACTGAATAGTGCACGGTACATCCAAACCGTCATCGAACCCATCGTTCTACCATTCCTAGACCGGCAAGGGAACTTGCTGTTCCAACAGGACAATGCACGTCCGCATATATCCCGTGCCACCAAACGTGCTCTAGAAGGTGTAAGTCAACTACCCTGGCCAGCAAGATCTCCGGATCTGTCCCCCATTGAGCATGTTTGGGACTGGATGAAGCGTCGTCTCACGCGGTCTGCACGTCCAGCACGAACACTGGTCCAACTGAGGCGCCAGGTGGAAATGGCATGGCAAGCCGTTCCACAGGACTACATCCAGCATCTCTACGATCGTCTCCATGGGAGAATAGCAGCCTGCATTGCTGCGAAAGGTGGATATACACTGTACTAGTGCCGATATTGTGCATGCTATGTTGCCTGTGTATATGTGCCTGTGGTTCTGTCAGTGTGATCATGTGATGTATCTGACCCCAGAAATATGTCAATAAAGTTTCCCCTTCCTGGGACAATGAATTCACGGTGTTCTTATTTCAATTTCCAGGAGTGTATGTTAGTCTACTGATATTGTTGTGGCATTGGACGGTTCCTGGCAGGAGACCATACATCTCCGAACAGAGTTGTCTCTCTGTAGATAAGTGCATGGTGCTGGACTATGAATGTCTGACGAAACACTGCCAAGGTTAAGCCAATAAGATAAATGAATACAAATGTGACAAAAACTGTCGTGGTATGGAAAGTAAGGTGGCAGTCTATTATTAGTAGAAAAGTAGCCAGACGTGGTGTTCACTATCTAAAGGCTTCAGTAATGTTGTGGCTGATAAACCACGTGGTGAAACTGAAAATAACTGAATGTGCAGGTGGTGTCCAGAAGAAATGAGACAAACGCTTAGGAAACTCTGCAAAAACATATTATAAAAAAATACTCTCTGATGGCAAAGCAATTGATGGACAAGGGAGACTCACCAAATGAGAAATAGAAAATCTCACAAAATATTACGATCTATCCATCAGTGAGATGAGAAAAGCAAAAAAAAAAAAAAAAAAATGTTCAAAAATTTATGAATTCCTAAGGGACCAAACTGTTTAGGTTAACGGTCCCTAGGCTTACAAACCAACTTAAACAAACTTATGCTAAGAACAACACACGCACCCATACTCGAGGGAGGACACGAATCTCCGGCGGGAGGGGTCGCGCAGTCCGTGACATGACGCCTCAAACCGCGCGACCACTCTGCGCGGCGAGGAAAGCAATTTGGGCATCTATGTTTCACAGAATATCCACTGATGAGGATCAACAGCATACCCTCCTCTCAAAAGGAAACATAAAGCTGTGCAGATATAATAGACGCGATGAAAATGGACAAAAACGTACACATGTCCAACCTATCCAGAAACTGTTACGGTAGAACTAAAGCCAACATACGCAGATCTTTCAAAATATACACTCTGGATAAACATTTACATGCCAGAACACAAAATTCGAATGCAGGCTTGTTTAGTTGCATTGGGGAACACTTGCCAAAAACTATTTTTGTTAGCACATCAGCTTTTCTGATTGGTGTGATGGACTCCATAGTATTGTTTTGATGATGGAGTAAAAGGCATCCTACAAACCACGAGCAGGTTAGGCATCAAAGTTGGGGACAACATGGAGAGTGGGCTGCTACAAGTGGACAGGCAGTGCGTTGCTAAAGCTAAAAAAGCAATCGAAGGCTTGGCAAAGGAGGTCAGAATAATAAGGAGAAGAAAGAAAACTAAAGAAGATGAAAGAACATCCAGAATCAGCAAGATTACGGACTGTAATGTTTTGACATGTTATCTTTGAGAAGAAAATGACGTGCAATTCTTTAGTTTTAGTTTTCCCGTAGTGATCTTTCTACAAACTTAGGTATAATTATTCATTACTAAAGCTACACTAAAAAACATGTGCAAGAACAACAGTACAGTGCTTGTCTCCACAGTGAGTCACTTTATTCAACAATGTACTATTTTAAGTTGGAGAACTTCATGTTTTCCTAATTTATTAGTAAATAAAATTGATTTCTAAATAACACGTTTTGTAAAAATACGCAAAACAACAAATTCGTAAATATTCCTTATTTTTTGTGTCTACAAGGTGATAATTAAATGGGTCTGAGCACTATGGGACTTAACATCTGAGGTCATCAATCCGCTAGAACTTAGAACTACTTAAACCTAACTAACCTAAGGACATCACACACATCCATGCCCGAGGCAAGATTCGAACCTGCGACCGTAGCGGTCGCGCGGTTCCGGACTGAAGCGCCTAGAACCGCTAGGCGACAAGGTGATAAGTAAAAGAATAATATTTTTTTCACTTTTTATAATGAGTACTGTGGGAGTACAGTGTACAGAAAATAAAAAGCGCACATAATTCACGACGTAAGATGAAAATCAATATTCCCATCACTATGTAGTATACAGTTTATAAATTTTTTTCACAGAGAGATCAAAATATACTAATTATTTGGTTTTAGTTTTATTCCAATGTCTGTTAAAGTTTTTGAGTTACTAAAAATCGAAGTACTAGTAACAACTACCGGCCATGACGTTCAAGTCCAGTTAGATGTTCAGGAATGTAACATTTTGCGCTTCTCAAAAAGAAACTATGTAGTGTCCTATGACTCTTATATAGATCACGTGGTCTAGGGGTAGCGTCTTTGATTCATAATCAAAACGTCTTCGGTCCCGGGTTCAATCCCCGCCACTGCCTGAATTTTGATAAATAATCAGCATTGGCGGCCGAAGGCTTCCGGCATAAGAAGTCAGCCTCATTCTGCCAACGGCCTTGTCAAAGAGGGCGGAGGAGCGGATAGAGGTTCAGGACACTCTCTTGTCCTAGGGGTGGGAAATTGCCCCTAAAGGCGGAAGAATCAGCAATGATCAACGACATGAGGAAGCAGAAGGCGATGGAAACCACTGCATTAAAGACATGTAACGTGTATACACAGGACATGTGGCCTGTAATTGAAGAAGTGTCATGATGATCTCTCCATTGGCAAAAGATTCCGTAATAGTCCCCCTTTCGGATCTCCGGGAGGGGACTGCCAAGGGGGACGTTACCATGAGAAAAAGATGGAATAATCAACGAAAGGATAACGTTCTACGAGTCGGGGCGTGGAATGTCAGAAGCTTGAACGTGGTAGGGAAACTAGAAAATCTGATGAGGGAAATGCAAAGGCTCAATCTAGATATAGTAGGGGTCAGTGAAGTGAAGTGGAAGGAAGACCAGGATTTCTGGTCAGATGAATATCGGGTAATATCAACAGCAGCAGAAAATGGTATAACAGGTGTAGGATTCGTTATCGGGTAATATCAACAGCAGCAGAAAAAGGTATAACAGGTGTAGGATTCGTTATGAATAGGAAGGTAGCGCAGAGGGTGTGTTACTATGAACAGTTCAGTGACCGGGTTGTTCTAATCAGAATCGACAGCAGACCAACACCGACAACGATAGTTCAGGTATACATGCCGACGTCGCAAGCTGAAGATGAACAGATAGAGAAAGTGTATGAGGATATTGAAAGGGTAATGCAGTATGTAAAGGGGGACGAAAATCTAATAGTCATGGGCGACTGGAATGCAGTTGTAGGGGAAGGAGGAGAAGGAAAGGTTACAGGAGAATATGGGCTTGGGACAAGGAATGAAAGAGGAGAAAGACTAACTGAGTTCTGTAACAAGTTTCAGCTAGTAATAACGAATACGCTGTTCAAGAATCACAAGAGGAGGAGGTACACTTGGAAAAGGCCGGGAGATACGGGAAGATTTCAATTAGATTCCGAAATCAGATACTGGATTGTAAGGCGTACCCAGGAGCAGATATAGACTCAGATCACAATATAGTAGCGATGAAGAGTAAGCTGAAGTTCAAGACATTAGTCAGGAAGAATCAATACGCAAAGAAGTGGGATACGGAAGTACTAAGGAATGACGAGATACTTTTCAAGTTCTCTAACGCTATAGATACAGCAATAGGGAATAGCGCAGTAGGCAGTACAGTTGAAGAGAAATGGACATCTCTAAAAAGGACCATCACAGAAGTTGGGAAGGGAAACATAGGTACAAAGAAGGTAGCTGCGAAGAAACCTTGGGTAACAGAAGAAATACTTCAGTTGATTGATGATGGGAGGAAGTACAAACATGTTCCGGGAAAATCAGGAATACAGAAATACAAGTCGCTGAGGAATGAAATAAATAGGAAGTGCAGCGAAGCTAAGATGAAAAGGCTGCAGGAAAAATGTGAAGACATCGAAAAAGATAAGATTGTCGGAAGGACAGACTCAGCATACAGGGAAGTCAAAACAACCTTTGGTGACATTAAAAGCAACGGTGGTAACATTAAGAGCGCAACGGGAATTCCACTATTAAAAGCAGAGGAGAGAGCAGATAGGTGGAAAGAATACATTGAAAGCCTGTATGAGGGTGAAGATTTGTCTGATGTGATAGAAGAAGAAACAGGAGTCGATTTTGAAGAGATAGGGGATCCAGTATTATAATCGGAATTTAAAAGAGCTTTGGAGGACTTACGGTCAAATAAGGCAGAAGGGATAGATAACATTCCATCACAATTTCTAAAATCATTGGGGGAAGTGGCAACAAAACGACTATTCACGTTGGTGTGTAGAATATATGAGTCTGGCGATATACCATCTGACTTTCGGAAAAGCATCATCCACACAATTCCGAAGACGGCAAGAGATGACAAGTGCGAGAATTATCGCACAATCAGCTTAACATCTCATGCATCGAAGCTGCTTACAAGAATAATTTACAGAAGAATGGAAAAGAAAATTGAGAATGCGCTAGGTGACGATCAGTTGGCTTTAGAAAAAGTAAAGGGACGAGAGAGGCAATTCTGACGTTACGGCTGATAATGGAAGCAAGGCTAAAGAAAAATCAAGACACTTTCATAGGATTTGTCGACGTGGAGAAAGCGTTCGACAATATAAATTGGTGCAAGCTGTACGAGATTCTGAAAAAAGTAGGGGTAAGCTATAGGGAGAGACGGGTCATTTGCAATATGTACAACAACCAAGAGGGAATAGTAAGAGTGGATGATCAAGAACGAAGTGCTCGTATTAAGAGGGGTGTAAGAGAAGGCTGTAGCCTTTCGCCCCTACTCTTCAATCTGTACATCGAGGAAGCAATGATGGAAATAAAAGAAAGGTTCAGGAGTGGAATTAAAATACAAGGTGAAATGATATCAATGATACGATTCGCTGATGACAGTGCTATCCTGAGTGAAAGTGAAGAAGAATTAAATGATCTGCTGAACGGAATGAACAGTCTAATGAGTACACAGTATGGTTTGAGAGTAAATCGGAGAAAGACGAAGGTAATGAGAAGTAGTAGAAATGAGAACAGCGAGAAACTTAACATCAGGATTGATGGTCACGAAGTCAATGGAGTTAAGGAATTCTGCTACCTAGGCAGTAAAATAACCAATGACGGACGGAGCAAGGAGGACATCAAAAGCAGATTTCATCATCATCATCTTGGACAGTTTCCAGCCACTGGCTGTGTTTGTCGGGAACACAAGCCTCTCCATCGTGTTCTGTCTTTCCACCATTCCCCCTCTTCCACCTTCGTCCAGTTCTCTCCTCTTCTCGTAACACATTCCTTCACTCCCTTCACCCATCTATCTCTTGGTCTGCCCCTGGGCCTCTTCCCCTCCAGTTGCAGATCAAACATCCTCTTTGGAATTCTTCCCTCATCCATTCTCTTCATGTGTCCATACCACTGCAATCTTGATTTTTCTATCCTGTCCTGTACTGGTTCCTCCTTTAGTCTTTCCCTCACATACACATTTCGCAATCTGTCTCGTCTTGTTAGACTCATCCTGCTCCTCTGGAACTTCATTTCACTAGCAGATTTGCTATAGCAAAAAGGCATTTCTGGCCAAGAGAAGTCTACTAATATCAAATACCGGCCTTAATTTGAGGAAGAAATTTCTGAGGATGTACGTCTGGAGTACCGCATTGTATAGTAGGGAAACATGGACTGTGGGAAAACCGGAACAGAAGAGAATCGAAGCATTTGAGATGTGGTGCTATAGACGAATGTTGAAAATTAGGTGGACTGATAAGGTAAGGAATGAGGAGGTTCTACGCAAAATCGGAGAGGAAAGGAATATGTGAAAACACTGATAAGTAGAAGGGACAGGATGATAGACATCTGCTAAGACATGAGGGAATGACTTCCATGGTACTAGAGGGAGCTGTAGAGGGCAAAAATTGTAGAGGAAGACAGAGATTGGAATACGTCAAGCAAATAATTGAGGACGTAGGGTGCAAGTGCTACTCTGAGATGAAGAGGTTAGCACAGGAAAGGAATTTGTGGCGGGCCGCATCAAACCAGTCAGTAGACTGATGACAAAAAAAATGACTTTAATTTAAACGGGTGATAATTGGAATCGATCAGTTCATGCAAATATCTGGCTGCAGCATTATCTAGTGATATGAAATGGAACGATCAAAGAGACTCTGCAGTAGAAACAACAGATAGCAGACATTTTCTCATTGGTAGAATACCAGATAAATGCAATCAGTTTGCAAAACAGATTACTCATACCTCCTACGGCTGGTACTAGAGTCCTGCTGGGGGCGTGTGTATCCCATACAAAACACGACTAAGAGGGGATACTCTGAACATGTACCGATAAGGCAGAATGAAAAGTCCCAGCTTTAGCGTAAGAAATATTCCACTTTCGCTGCATTTGGGCAAGGCAATAATTCCGGAAATCGAACCTGAATTTCCCACTTCAGCGAGCGGTTGCCTTTACTGCTTTGTCTATCCAAGCAAGTCCCCCGTCCGACGCAAAGCTCCATATGCCGCACACTGCAGAGTAGTGCCCCCCGTCCATTATTCCTCTTTGCTCGCAGCCCTACTGCATTCCCACAATAAGTGGAACTTTATTGTGCATTTGCACTGAAAGATCGCTATGTCGTCAGGAGAATATATAATATATGCATTGTGTCTGCTCTTCCGGACCATACCTGTGTAAGTCCCAACTTTATTTTTCTTGTGGGAGAGCGTCACGGACTTGCTCATAAAACTGTCCTGGCAGGCTCGTGATAATAGACGAAAACTAATTCGCGAATGTCTACTTAACCAGCACTGAGGACTCTATGAATTTACTACAACCCCTATGTATCGCTATGATAGGGATCACAACTAATTACAGCGAATAATTACAGCGAGCACACAGGCAGTTAACAATTATTCTTCCTGTGCCCACACAAGAGTGGAACGAGAAGAAACTTTAATAACTGGTACATTGAGAAACGCCCTCTTGACTGTATTTCACATTAGTTTACAGAGTATAGATGTAGAGGTACGTAGATTTATGTTTAATGTTTAAAAGTTATATAAGAAACAAGTAACATCCTCGTTTAATCACATATGAAACGGTGCATACATGTACAACATTTAATTTAATTGCAAATAAACCTCTTAATTGGCTGTATGTCACAAATGAATGAAAATTTAAACTACCTAAACATCGAATTCGTACCCAGTGGGCAGTATATGTTCAATTACTATATCTGAACACACCTCACAGATTCCAAGCCCCACTTTGTCTACCATTTTTATTTCATTAATGTTGCTCCCTTTAGGACGTGGGTACCGTTACCTACTAAGAGAAGCAACCGATCAGCCGATGTGTTATCCGATCTTTTGCGGCGTATATTCCACTGGCGGAATCAACTCTCGTCCTGTGCAGTCCAGCAACGAGGAACACTGTGGTTTCCTATTTGCTCGTGGTCACATTGTCCACGAGAAACTGGAACCTATTTCTATTCATTTGTTTCAGGCTTTTGTCCGGTGTTGTCCTGCACTATTGCAGTCATGCCATAGTGGAAGACATGGGCTCATCTTCTCTAGCACATGACCCCAGTAACGGTTTAGTTTCACACCCTCCTCCCTCCGATTAAAATTATTGGAGTGTGATGTCTTCACGTAGCCCTCATAGCATTCGTTCGTGGTTGCCAGTACGTCAGTCTTATCAAATCGTATCAGGTGGGTGGCCTCCTGGCTACAAATTGTGTTCTGCAATCACCAGATCCCAATTGATAAGGCTGAGGTGCTGGAAGCCCCAGGGTGATACTGTGCAAGGCTACACAGAGAGGCGATACTACTATACACGGAAAGAGCCAGTTACGTGTTACAAGATATTAAGATGTTATTGTCTGTGTAACGCATTTTGTTGTCTTTTGCCATATATTTCTTCAAAACATACCCATAATGTAAATCTGTAATATCTAAATTACCCATACCTACAGATTAAGATTTGTCAAAAACACTATTACGTTTACTTAATGCGACAGCAACAAAATTCTCCTTGAATACAGCACTACACTTGAAATTCGATCTTTTAATCAAACCAGCAGCTTCATATCCACCCGCACATCTTGTTACTATCTTATTATCACTCATTTTTCTCACATTTTGCATAGTCAGCCATAAACACACCTATAAATTAGAAATAATTATTTTCAAATTCGTTACTGTATTGACATGTTTCCCAGCATTAATATTGATATACGATTTCAAGCAGGCAACTTGATGGAACGAGTGAATTTGAATTAGAATAATTGCTCATACACTGCTCATACACATCACAGAATTTACGGTCCTGTAATGGAAAAATCAGATTTTTTAAAACCCCTGGGTTACTGATCCTTCGTGTTGGTATTAATTTCTGTGGACATAGTGATGGATTGGAGTGACGTCTGTCGATTTTTCGAGATTCTCAAGATCTCCTTGAAGCAGACTGTGCGAAAATTTAAGACATCAGTAAATAGCAAGATATCGGTATTAGAAGTTAGAATTATATCCTAATGTCTCGCCTTTAAATAAAAGACTACTGACACGGTCTAAGGCCTTCAAATCCTTCCATTGTTATCTAACTGGTCAGCAAGCTTTAGAACGCGTCATTTGATGGTAACTATTCGCCCAACAACGCTGATTCGTCACTTACATACTCATAGTGTCATATGGAAACATACATTTTTGCAAGTAGGCTGTTTAAGGTTTTTTATTGGTAACGCCACCTAGCACTCTGTATGAAAATCACTGGCTGTGCGGTGTGCAGTCTGTGGCTTGTTTGCATTGTTGTTTGCTATTGTAGTGTTGGGCAGCTGAATGTGAACAGCGCGTAGCGTTGCGCAGTTGGAGGTGAGCCGCCAGCAGTGGTGGATGTGGGGAGAGAGATGGCGGAATGTTGAGAGCTGATGATCTGGACGTGTGTCCATCAGAGACAGTAAATTTGTAAGACAGGATGTCATGAACTGCTTTTGAACACTGTTAAGGTAAATACATTGTTTGTTCTTTATCAGAATCTTTCATTTGCTAACTATGCCTGTCTGTAGTTAGTGAATTCAGTAATTAGAATCTGTTATTTACCTGGCAGTATTGGCGCTCGCTGTATTCCAGTAGTTCGAGTAATGAAGATTTTTGTGAGGTAAGTGATTCATGAAAGGTATAGCTTATTGTTAGTCAGGGCCATTCTTTAGTAGGTATTTTTCAAAGTCAGATAGCGTTGCGCTAAAAATATTGTGTGTCAGTTTAGTGTTGCTAAGAATAGGTAAAGAGCGAGATATCTGAGTACGTTCAGTTCTGCTCAGCTGTTTGAAAATCAAATACTGTAAGAGGTTTGTCAGCACAGTAATTCATTAATTTTTCTAAGAGGGCGTTTCACTTTCTTATTAAGCAAATTGAACTATTCGCTGCAAAGTTAAAGGAATCCATAAACTGAAATTTTAGTTCACAATCATCTTCTGATGCAATGCATTTAGTAATTTTACACTTATCCATGTTCGTCGCAGTCACAGAGAGAGTTCCGGGATGTATATTTACGCCCACTTTCTTAGGCCAGTTTACGTAAGCTCGAAATTATGAAATGAGCCTCGTAAACTGTCAGATTGTGAAAAACTGGTAATGTAAAAGTGGGTCTACGACTTTAAGTTACTACTAGGATGATCACACCCATATTATCTACAATTAAAACTACAGTGGTCGCTATGTTTCACATCGGATTTTTGGAAGCACATCTTGCAGTTGAGACAGACTTCTGCCTTTCAAAACGCTTGTTCCTCAATGCGGCTAGTAATCACATTCTTGTTTTGCAACTACAAATTTTTCATATACTTACTAATCACATGTAAATATTTGCTAAACCACTCCATACAGTCAGCACCTCTGTACAGCTGCAACTATAAATACCCGTTAAGTGTAATATACTATATGGTTTATGCAGATGAAATTCGTCAGTAGCAGGAATTTCGCGGTAGCGCTCATTTGTAACAAATATTCAGTATCTATAAATATGACAAACAGTACTTTTAATTAACTGCTATACTTTCGAATTTTGTACAAAGTTCCTTTGAATTAGGCATGACACTGTTGACTAATTTTAATTGGGAATTATCAGTTGAATTTGCTGCCAACTTCACACTAGACAGAAAATATCACGGGCAGTGCACACATAGAAGGAGTACTGGTACTACGTATTAACGTCTATGTGTTTAATGTAAGAAAAATGTTAAATATCCCTGTTTGGGTGGGACCCATTAACAGCTTCACATATTTCTCATGACTGTTATGCTTCAAGAGGTACAATAAAACTTTTTAAAACTCTTCTCCTTTCTATTCTTTTTTCCCATTGACCAACGCTCAGAAGAATGAGTAACGTATACATGACGGATACTTTTTCATAGATTTTCTGAAATATTTCCCCATGCCCCACACTGATAGAAAACGAGGTCTCTGCAAGTGTAATGCATCTGTATAATGAACATAATGAGACACATGGTTCGCCTAGTCATTTGAAGCGTGCAAAGGAGCTGTAATTAACCAGCATAAGGAATAATTTTCCTTGTCCAATTGTATATTTATCACAACACCTTTGTTTGCAATGAGTTTTGCTAGTTTTTTTGTGTTACCGCAAAAGATTCTTTATTTATATACACAGTATTGCATTGTTTCAAAATTTCTTTTAATGGCCATTGGAATCGCAAAATGGAAGATTTTACAGTTTTCTTAGAAGAAGGCCTCCAACACTGGTTGAGTAGCATTCACTGATGTAATCAGACGGTGACTGATGTATGTTCTTCCTCTATGTTACGGACAAGTCAGTCGTTTCCCAGAAGCTTCACCATACTGATTAATCAGGTGCTCAGCTCGATCGAAAGAGATATGTCTTCAAGGTGTCTGTAACAAAAAAGAGCTGAGTCAAGTATTCAACGAAGAAGTTGAATGGGTGTCATGTCACGTCCGCCCAGGCGAATTGTTGAGAACAACGACAACAAAACGAGGAAGAAGAAAAAGGGGTAACTTGTGACCGGTCATCGTAAACAATCGGGGTCCTGGAGTCGCTTCTAGCCACTGCTTAAAATTTGGATGAATATCATCAGCAGAGGAGCAGGACATCCGACGTGACACCCTTGATCGCCAACAAACTTGTCAAAGAGGGCGGAGGAGTGGACAGAAAATGAGGGCATTATTCCAACGGAAAACTGCCCTTAACAGGCTGAAGATTCAGCAATAGCGTACGGATGCAGAAGACAATGGAAACTACTGCATTAAAGACACATTATGTGTACCCACATCGCATGAGGCATTTAATTTAAAAAATCTCTTCATAGGAAAAAGATTCCAAATTATTCCCCAGTTCTGATCTCCGGGAGTGAACTGCCAAAGGGAAGGTGGCCATGAGAAAAAGATGGGATAACCAACGAGATGGTAACATTTTAGGAACTGGAGTGTGGAATGTCAGACACTTGATCTTAGTAGCGAGGTTAGAAAATCTGAAAAGGGAAATGGAAAGGCTCAGTTTAGATATAGTGGGGAACGATGAAAAGAAGTGGAAATAAGTTAAGGATTTCTGGTGAGATGGATGTAAGGTATTATCAACATCATCAGAAAGCGGTAGAACGAGAGTAGAAGTCATTACGAATAGGAAGGCAGGACAAGAGTCAGTTTGTGTCAACAGTTCATTCACAAGGTCGGCCTCATCAGAATCGACAGCAAACCAACGCCAACAGATAGGTCAGGTAGCCGGACGGTAGTGTTGGGCCTTTATGTCCTGTTCGGGTGGGTATAATTTTTTGCAAACGCCACTGTCGCAAGCAGAAGATGTAGAGAAACAAAAAAACATTTAACGAAGTTGATAATCGAGTAACTATGGGAAGACTGGAAAGCGTTTGTAGGGAAAGGAATAACAGAAAAGGCTACGGGGAAAATTGGTTGGTATTATGAGTCGAAGACGAGAATGGCAAATCGCGTTCTGCAGTAAATTTCAGCAAGTAACAGCGAATACTCCGTTCAAGAATCGCAAGGACGGGGATATAGCTACGAGCAGTGCGTAAGTAGGCAGTTCAGTTTGAGAGAAGTGGACGTCTCTAAAAGGGGCAATCAGAAATGTTGGACAGACAAACATAGATACAACGGACGTGACTGCAAAAACTTCTTCGGTAACAAAAGAAATACTTCAATTCGTCGACGAAGGAACGAAATTCTAAAACGTTCAGGGAAAGAAAAGAATACTGCAATGTAAGTCCCTGTGGAATTAAATAAGTAGGAAGTGCAGGGAAATCTAGGTGAAATGGCTGCAGGGAAATGTGACACAATTGAGAAAGAAAACATCCTCCGAAGGACTGACTCCGAAAAGTCACAACTATCGGATGATGTGCTAGAAGAAGATATCAGAGTCAATAGGGAAGGTACGAGCGATCTAGTGTTAGTCAGATTTAAAGAGCTTCGGCGACTTCAGATCAAATAAAGCGCAAAGGATAGATAACACTCCTTTGGAAATTCTGAACCTACTGGGGAAAAGAGGCAATCAAGCGACGGTTCCTGCGGGCGTTTAGAGCCTATGAGGCTGGTAACTTAGCTCTGACTTCTGGAAAAATACCGGACAATTGCGAAGATAGGAAAGGCACATACGCGTGAGTATTATCGCATAATCAGCTTAACAGCTCATGAACTCACTACTGTGACAAGAATAACATACACAAGAATGGAAAATAAAGCTGATGACGTGTTCTATGACGGTCAGTTTGGCTTTAGGAAACTTAAAAGAATCAGAGACACAATTCTGACGTTGAGTTTCATAAAGGAACCAAAGCTGAACAAAAATCGAGACCAGTTCACAGCATTTGTTTCCTAGATAAAACTTTCGACAATGCAAAATTCTGAGAAAAGTAGAAGTAAGCTATAGGAAGAGATGTTTAATATTCTATATGCACAAAAAACAAGAGCGAAAAATAGTAATGGAAGACCGAGAACGAAGTGTTCAGGTTAAGAGGGGTGTGAGACAAGGACGGAGGACGGAGTCTTTCACACTTACTGTTCATTCTATACTTCGAAGAAGCAGTGATGGAAATGAAAGATTTGAGAGTGGGAGTAAAATACATGGTGTAAGGATTTCCATGATAAGATTCGCTGATGACATTGCAATTCTCAGTAAAAGTGAGGGAGACATGCAGGTATTATTGAATGGAGACTGAAGTCTAAGGACTGCAGAACATAGACTGAGACTAAACCGAAGTAAGGCGAAATTATGTTATGTGTGAACGGTTCCTTTGGAGTGGTGAGAAGGTACATTCGCTGTCCTACTTTCCAGGTACTGATTTGAGTCTACAGACAAATCGGCCAGAGTTTCATACTATATGTATTAATTACATGGTATTAAACATTCACGATTTAATGTTTTATTTCTTCTTCTTTTGTGGCTGCAGAATGCTGGACGAAGATTTATTTCAGGTACATGAACACTCTACTACAAAAAATATACATAAGAATTGAGACTATCGTAAGTAACATCCATTACACTTATATTGTGGGGCCCAATAATGTAATGTATGTTAGTTTGCAAAATCCATTGATGACACACACACACATACACACACACACACACACACACACACACACACACACACACAAACACATACATACACACACACATATTCACAGAACAAGTAACTGTGCCAGCAACAGCATCATTGACTTACTACTAATGACCAGTAGTGGGGCCAAGCTGATATGGGTGCACTATGTATTGTTGTCAAATCTATTTACGTTGGCGGCAGTTGTTAAGGCAGAACTGCACTGATGCCATCACCGTATGGTCTCATGGGTTTTAATCCCATTATCCCTCTCCCAGCCTCCTTCCTATCTCCCACAGGCCTCCCCTCTTCTTACCTCACCTCTTCCACCTGGGAATTGGTGGGAAAAGTGCTGAGCTGTTGGTGTGGAAAGATCTAGGGTGGTTTTTCCTTAATTAGGGGGAATTATGGATATTACCTTGTTGGAAGCATTTTCCAGTACCAGCAGAATGTGCAAGTATTACCCTGTAAACATCTATTCTTCCTAACTACATAACGCTATTTCTGCAGCCACTTGGTGAGTAATAGACACCAGCGTCCGAGTTACTCTACCCGTTGTTCGATACTAACGTGGTCTTCAGGTCGTCTTGAATCAGGTCGAGCGAATCCAAACCATAAAAGTTCCTCCAAATTTTCTTCTGAAACATTAACTAGCTGATATCTGACGCTGACCAGTAATCTAGATTTTAACGTTCTCTGTACATCCTTTTGTGATAACGGATCGTCCCAGTAGCAACATTTATTAAGATATTTTTCGAAGTAGTTTTTAAAGTGTCTTGTTTGTTTGATAACTGTTCACGGTAAAATCATTATTAGAACAACTTTTGCTGAATTCTGTGTGACCAGTATTTTGCTAAGAACGCCTGTTCAAATTCATCACAAGTCCAATAGTGCACCTTCTCCTTGAATAGAACCTGATACATAACTTACCCTCTGCGCATCGTTCCAGTTCCTTGGCGTAGCTCCCCTCAAGCTTCGCTAACACTAAGGGACTTATCGTCCTCTTATGGGGATTAAATATCTGAAACTGCCGGTACTTGAACATTCTCTCTTCGATAGTAGGTGGACAATACATGTGCGAGCCAGTAGCGGCTCCTTTTGGAATGAACAGGAGACTATAGTATGGCGAATACACGTTTGGGTTTCCGTAACTGCGTACGTCGCCAGAAATTTAGTGTCGTGGTGCTTAATATACCTTGCTACCACTGTTCGCCGCCTCTCGAAACTCTAGTTTTGCCACGCTGAACTGTATATTCTGTCTATCATAGCATAATTGTGATGGTTAATGAAGCAGCAATGGCATCGTCATCATAATGTAATTTTGCTGAGAGTGGACGAGAGGTTCATTAACTGCCTTAATGATGTCTCTTAGTCTTAGCTACCACTCCAAATGCCCTAATCTTGGCAGCCGTAATTTTTCTTGAACTGCCTTCCATGCCTCGATGACTTCATGCTTATTCGACATCTTGTTGTACACTAATCAGAGTTTGTGCAGAATACACCTTACATACATTCCTGTCCACCTTATTTCCACTTACAACAGTTTTTATGATTGAGTGGCTTCATTTCTTTTCAGTTACATTACCCCGGCCATTTAATGTCGTAATTGATCTCAGAAGAGCTAGTAGTAAGTCTCTAGTTTCCTGCATATATTCCCAACTTGTTTTTTCAGAGTATGAATTTTTGCATCCTTGTACAGGGGAATGTTCTCTTTATGAAGACCCATCCCATCATGCTGAGTGCGTTACATGTGTGTAAGTTTGTCCATGATGAGATGTATACTGATGTTCTCACTTCTTTTCACACCTAAAGAGGGTGAACATTAATAAATCCGACAAATTGCAGGGTGGACTACGAACTGGAAGTAGAGGGAAAAAAGGAATAATAATATGTGTCCATAAATAGACAACGTGTGTGCAATGACAAACATGGAACACAATACAGAGATGCACTGCATTCACGTCACCCAGATATTCAAAAATTGCCTCCACGTGATTGGAGATGATAGGGATGGTCATGCAAAATACACATGGTTGTACTTTGCCTTTTTCCATGTTGGCGGGCCACATGCCTGGAGGTTGTATTAGGGTTCGTCTCAATATGCTACAGATCTTGGTCCTCCAAATCTGGTGTACACACAGTCCGCAGCCCACCAGCACGTCTGGCTCTCTGAAAGAACCTGTAATTGCACAAACGCCAAAAAAGGGCTTGAAATATTTTGTGATGTGGTTGGTGTCGGTGGGGGTACTTGTTTTGGTATAGTTGTGATGCCTCTCGACCGTTTCCATGTGTTTGGCTGTATACAGACACTATCTTGGCTTGCACCTGACGTGAATACCACACTATTTTGTTGCTTACAGTACACTGGATCAATCACAGAGCCTGCAAGACACAAGGAACCCATAGCGTGTTGGTCAGAGGAACTGTCGTCCGTCAGCGCCTTCTACCGTAGCCAAGATGCACTTCTGGACACATGTTCATAGGCCCACTTTTCTTCCATTTCAAGTCAGGAATTCGTCCATGCAACTTCATGGATGTATTAGTGTGACCCTGGATATAACGAAACTCTTGGAAGTGTCATCTGTATCTACCACCATTTAGTTTTGTTGTTTTATCAATAACAAGAAACCCATGCTGTGTGTGATTCCAGCAATCTCTACGTATCTTATAAATTCATTAATGGTATATCAGTTGCTGAATGTGCTTGGTAAATATTTTTCCAGTTTCGCTTGTCTTGTTTGAAGGCTATAATAATAAGGTTTGTATTGTCCCTCACCAACTGTTTTTTGAGTATTGGAATATGTCTGAATCACATAAAATACGTCAACACCCTAATGGCGATCAAAACAGAAATTTCATAGAATCTGATCCCCGTTTCCGACAGCAACATCGTCAGATATGAACATGACGTTTGGCTTTACTCTACTGTTGGAGGGAATGTAGTGTATGTCACACCACTGACACCCTGCAGTACCTCTTGTAACAGTCGGTATTTGCGCTGAAATAGCGTTTCTGAAAATACACATACATTCTCGAAGTGGACTCCATCGAGATGTGTTAGCAACTACATGAGAACATTTGTCTTGCCCCAAATGGATTGGCCTACAATTATCGTTCTTATATTATCAGGAAGAAGTCTTCCATTCCTCTTCTTCTTCTTCTGGTCTTACAAGGGAAAGTCGTTTACAGCAAAGTCCATGTGATGAGGATGCCTCACCCACCCTGCCATGAAACCACCTACATCAGCTATTGACGTGCAGTGGGCTAGTATTTAAGAAAACGAAAAAAAAACATTTGTAACAATTGTATGTTTAGTCATTATTGTGAATCAGTTCAGCAAGTAGCACATTACGTGTGAGCTACAACGACTACACACTGGAACATTATAGCGAGAGGGTGATGAAGTAAGAAAAACAGAAGATTTGCTACTGTATATGATTTCTCTATTTTCACATAAACAATGGTACATAGGTCGCGGTAGATCAGCAAAATCCAGTGGTTAATTTTTATTAGCAGCACTGTGTTTCCCAAATAACAAATAACTGAACAAATAACTGTCTCTAGTATGCAGTGCATTATACTTATATTTCCTCTAAACTTATAGGAGCATCACAAAACTTGGGTATTCCATCCATAAATTTAGCATGGTTGGACGCCATACCTATTCGAGCAATAGCAGCTGACTTTGGGACTGCACCTCAACTGGAGCACTGTTCATCATTCGCTTGTATACTCTACACACAAAGTCACAACGTCATTGTATACAGCTGAAGTGCATGGTAAGTGCATGTGTCAGCCTCTCTGACACAAAATAAAAATAAGACATGAAATGATAATTAAATGGACACCTTAGCTGCCAACAGGCATGTTGGGGAAATGTTGAAAATGTGTGCCCCGACCGGGACTCGAACCCGGGATCTCCTGCTTGCATGGCAGACGCCCTATCCATCTTTCTTTTTTTTTTTTTTTTTTGGAGAAACAGGAATCAACAGTAGTGGAAGGCATTGTTCATTGCTATTTATTTATTTGCATGTGTTTTTGTAATATTCACTAATAGCATGAAATTATGGGAACACATATGCGAAAGAGAAAAGAAATATAGATTCTGGGTAAAGGAAAAAGGAAAAGCAAAAAGAAATAAAATCCGCGCAATCTGCGACGCGCTCTCCCATCCGCGGAGGTGAGAAGTAGAATAGATCGTAGGCGGTTGAAACTCAGACACCGCCGGGGGAGGAGGGGTGGGTTCTCTCTGTGCCAGGCACCCCCCCAACTCAGTGGAGGTCTAACAAAGACCGCTCGAAGATAGTTAGCAAATAATGTTCGGTAACGTGGCGTGTTTTCGAGAGCTGCATGGGCTGTTCGTAAATAGGTCCAGAAGTCGAGGCGGGACTTAGGTCCCTCATGAAAGAGATAAGCGATCGCCCACCCTTTGACCCACGTAATAGCATGACATTTGGCGGCGGGAAAATGTCGGTCCTCCGGGTATAGAAACATTCGAGGCTCGACTGTGTCTGGTGGCACCCGGAGATAGCAGGCAATGATTTGCTGCACGAAGCGCCATACATCTTGCGATGAGGCGCATGTCAGACGGTGTTCATCAGTGTCCAGTTGGTGGCAGAGGAGACAAAGAGGGGATTCTGACAAGCCAATGTTGTGCAGGCGCTGCTTCGTGGCAAATTTCCTGTTGCTTATGTGATACCACAGTGCCCGGACGTTCGTAGGGAGGAAGGGCTGGTGGACGGCAGTCCACACTATGGGCCACTGGATGGAGGGGTGTTTGGTCTCCATCACATTCCGGGGAACACAGCGCAGCAAGAGGCTGTAAAAATCCTTAGTCCTAGGTGGGCGTGTATCTGGGAGACTGGTATGTATGTAACTGTAGTCGACGAAAAAGGTCGAAATATGGGACAAATGAGGCACGATATGGCCGACAGACACCGGTGGTGAGGAGGAAGCAGATAGGAGGACCTCAAGCAAGCTGCGTGATAGAGATATACCCTGGCCCATCCACTGTTTTCTCATGGTACTCATGTACAAGGCTGCAGCTCGCATACGGACGTTGAAGAGCCCGACGCCACCATACCGTGAGGGCAGGGTAAGTGTCTCATAACGGACTTTAAACATTGAACCAGCCGTGAGATAATAGCCAAAAGCCGCCTGAAGGTTGCGCCCAATTGCAGTTGGCAGAGGGAGAACTTGCGCGATGTGAACCAATTTTGATGCCACATAAAGGTTAATAAACGCAACCCGTTGAAGTGTGTCCTGGCGGTGTAAAAGGTTCTGGCGGACGTCGTTGCGGACGACGTGTAACAAGCGACGGAAATTCGTTGCCGCCGTGCGTGTGGCCGTGGGGGTAAAGGTAATGCCCAGGTACCGGAAAGTCCGCACAAGCGGCAGTGGTGCCACTTCACCCTCCTGGAGGCCTCGTCCAACGTGCATTGCAGAAGATTTGACGACACTCATGGCACTGCCGGCGGCAGCCCCATAACGGGTAAACAATTCGAGGACATCCCGAATCTCAGAGCCGGAGCGAATGAGGAGGAGGAGGTCATCAGCATATGCCCGACAGCGAAAAGTGTGTTGGCGTAGGGTGAGGCCAGAGAGCTTGGTCGCCAAACCCCCAATAAGGGGCTCAAGGGCAATAGCATACAGGAGGGTACAGAGGGGGCACCCCTGCCGTATCGAACGGCAGATAGGTACCGGCCCTGGTATACGTCCATTGACTTGGACACGTGAACTGGCACTGTCGGAAAGACGCCGGATGACGTCGAGAAACGAAGGGGGGATGCCCATTCGGGCTGCCACCGCAAACAGGAAACGATGACGCACTTTATCGAAGGCGCTGTCGAAGTCTATAGCAACGACCGCTGCCCGGAGCCTGCTGGCCCCATGAGGTCCCGAAAGGTACGGTAAAACTCAATCGGTAAGCCGTCAATGCCGGGCAATATGTTGACTGCACCCTTGGCGATTGCGTTGTTGACTTTGTCTAGCGTGACCGCCACTGTCAAAGCATCCGCCTCCGTGTGGGGGAGGGTGCGCGTGACGTAATTCAAAATGGAGTCGTCTGCTGCAGTTTCAGCGTCGTCATCACTATAAGTACGACAGTAGTGCTCGACGAACGCGCGGGCGATGTCATTCTGAGTGGTCACCTGCGTTCCATGAGGCGTGGTCAGAGTGCTGATGATCTGCCGACGACGCCTTCGTTTGTCGGACACTGTATCATGCATGGATGGAATTTCTAAATCCGCGTGATCGTGGCGCCGCGTCCGTATCACGACCCCTTGCAGTTTCCGGCGGGCCAGCGCCAATATCTTCGCCTTAGTTCGTTGCCGTTCGAACTGGTTGTCCGGGGTTGGCGGTTGAGGATCCAGATCTCGGAGAGTGGCGTAATAGAAGTCAAGAGTGGTGCGATGCCAGTCGGCCATGTCCTTCCCGTATCTCATCAGTGTCCTCCGGATCGCCGGCTTGGCGCAGTCCAACCACCATGTCAATGTCGAGTGGTAGCGGGGAAGGCGTCGTTTGCAGGCTGTCCACGTTTCAGTGACTTGTTGGCGACACGCCAGGTCATGCAAGTGTGAGGTATTGAGTTTCCATGGCGCACGGCTGCGCCATACTGATTGCGGCGGAAGGAGGACCGTACAGATGTAAGCGCAATGGTCGGAAAAGGCCAGCGGCCAGCGTTCGGCGCCCAGTATTGCAGATCTAAGAGTTTGTGAGACATATATCCTGTCTAGTCGGCTTGCGGAATGACTTGTAAGAAAGGTATGGCCAGAAAGGTCGCCGTGTTGTACTTCCCAGGTATCGTGAAGCAGGAGGTCTCGCACCACTATACGTAGCTCCTGGCATGTAGTATAGTGGGGAATCTAATCTTTAGGATGCAGAACGTAGTTAAAGTCACTTCCTAGTAGGCAATGGTCATAACGCCCTAAAAACAGGGGAGCGATTTCCTCGGAATAAAACTGGGCTATTTCATGTCGTCGGTCGGTGCCTGAGGGAGCGTAGACATTAATGATGCGTGTCCCCATGGCAGTGAGTGCCATGCCCCGAGCTGATGGAAGGAAGGCGACATCGGTCACAGAAATCCCGTGGCGGACGTAGATGGCCACCGCGCGGCCCATAGGATCACCCGCGGAGGCGTGGGCGGTATAGCCATTGATATCCGGGAGACTAGCCAAGTGAACTTCCTGCAGAAGGGCGAAATCAATATCCGAAGCCCAGAACATCTCCTGCATAAGGCGGATTTTCACCCTGGAACGGATGTTGTTGGTGTTGATGGTTGCTATTCGGTAGGCCTGGTGTCAGATTGCTGGAGGCTGGTCCACTCCGCCGTCCGCGCAAGGGTGTGGGCGTCGCAGCGGAACGTTATCCCGCTGGCCCGCAGCGGAGTCTGGGGAGAGTATGATTAGTGGTGCGGCCGTGACGGCGCAGGGTCCCGTAACGGGTCCTGCTCCGTGACCTCCTCCTCGTGCCACGCCGTGGAAGCGGAAACTGGTGTATCGTCCATTTTGTCTGCAGAAGATGTTGTAATTGGGCGTGGTGTAGTGTCGCCTGTGAGACGTTCATGATTTAGTTCAGCCTCAGCACGGGGCGCAGGCACACCGACAGATGTCTCCGCGCTCATTACGTCTTCGTCAGCAGTAGCGGGTTCTGAGGCCTCGTGCTGGTCGACGGTTACGTCCTCCTCGACTTGTAACGTCTCCTCTTGGCCGGAAACGGTGCGACGTCTTCGCTTGCGACGTTTCGGGGAACGTTGTTTCCTTGTGCGACCCTCCGTGCCCGACGACGGAAGGGAGACGCGTCGTTCTGGCAGAAAGGGGCTGTAGGAACGATGAGAGAGTCGATCTCCATCGTGTTTCCGAGATCAGGGTCAGCGTCTGGTTGCGTCGGCATCTTCGGAGCGGCGTCAATGGCCGGCCGAGGCGGCGGGTCGTCCGAGGCGCTCTCCGTCGGTGTCTGGTCGGGCTCGTTGGTGGCGTCGTTTGTGGTGACCGGGCGACGTTGCAAAGTGGTAGGAGAAGCCAGAGCAGCGGCATAGGTCACCGGTAGCACTGTAGGTTGCGACGTGGGTGGTTTTTCGGCAGCTGGAAGTTGCGTAATACGCCGTTGTAGGCATTCGGATCTAAGGTGGCCTTCTTTGCCGCACCCGGAACAGGTCCGAGGCTGGCCGTCGTGTATAATTATGGCACGGCATCCGCCGATCTGTAAGTAGGACGGGACGTGGCTTCGGAGATCTATGGTGACCTGTCGGACCCCGTTTAGGACAGGATACGTCCGAAACTCTGTCCACGTCTCCGCAGTGTGGCCGTGGACTGTGCCGTATGGGCGTAGTGCCGCGACGACTTCCTCAGCTGGAAGTTCGAATGGTAATTCGAAAATGCGTATCGTTCGCATACCTAAGCCTGCGTGGTCGACGGTTACCTCCCCCACATTGCCATCAGCGTGACAGAAGCGGAGCCCCTGTTTGGTCTCACGTAGTATGCGTTCGCACGCCGCGCCGTTAATGATTTTCACATAGACCGTGCTGCTCACGATGGACAAATGTATGCCGATAATATCGGTCGCCGGGATCTTCACTTCCTCTCGCAGAAAACGCTCCACCTCGAGTGCTTTGGGTCGGGCATAATCGTTGCAGAAAGTAAATCGGAGTATTGATTTACAGTAACGGTTCGCCATGGATCGTACAAGGTAAGCCGGCACTTAAGCAACGGCCGTCAGAAAGTAAACAAGGCGAGCTCGCGCGCTGCACGAAGTCAACACGTACGCGTCCGCTCTGTTGCCTTGCCGAAGGCAGACTGCGAGCCACCGCGGGCACAGAAGATAGTGCGACTGCAGGGACTTATCCCTTGCACGCTCCCCGTGAGCTCCACATTCCCAACATGTCCACACCACTACATTCGTAGTGCGCCCCGGTCGGGGCACACATTTTCAACATTTCCCCAATGAAGTACATCAACGCCTGTTTGCAGCTAGGGTGTACATTAAATTATCATTTCATTTCTAGCAAAGCTGCATGGTCATCGACGGTAACTGTTCTTTCGGGAACAGATACTACCGTCATATATAGTTAAAATATGGCTTCCCGGCCATTGACCTTCTTGTGCGAACGCACACGCTATGCCCGAACTCGTACGGGACTTGGTAGATTAATCTGCTACAAGTAATGAGTATGATAGGCGCACTACGAATGTAGTGGTGTGGACATGTTGGGAATGTGGATCTCACGGGGAGCGTGCAACGGATAAGTCCCTGCACACGCACTATCCTCCGTGCCCGCGGTGGCTCAGATGGAGAGAGCGTCTGCCATGTAAGCAGGAGATCCCGGGTTCGAGTCCCGGTCGGGGCACACATTTTCAACATTTCCCCAATGAAGTACATCAACGCTTGTTTGCAGCTAGGGTGTCCATTCAATCATCATTTCATTTCTAGCAAAGTTGCGTGGTCATCCACGGTAACTGTTCTTTCGGGAACAGATACTACCGTCATATATAGTAAAAATAGAACAGTCATAGTAGAGTGCTGCAGATAAATGGATAGATCCTCATATTTCACGTAGAGTGCTGCCTCATTGAACACTGATGTGATGTATGATGTGAGACCAGCACAGTAAATGTCTGGGAGTGAAAAGGCGTAGCCACCTGAGCGCTGATGTACAGCACTGAACAATGTACTTCATCCCATTCTGACTGAGTAAACTGCACTATAACATCTTTCATCGCTTTTTCAATCTCCATCACCACACACCAGCCCCTGTCTGTCTTTGTACCTTTATTCAGATGCTTTGGGCCAACAGAAATTACATTATACGTGGAAGTCAACAGGAGCTGTGTATTCGGAGCAACTGGTATCTTCGTATCCGCGACATCCACACTTTGTCCTTGTGGTATCACTGGAATGTCCCAAAGTTCAATGGATGGTGCACATGTTTGAGTCCAGTACTGACCTGCACCATGCTGTTTGGGAACATCGGAGCACTTCTGCAGGCCGTGGACAAGTATATGTACGCTTTCTTCTCAAGATTCTGGGGCTATTAGAAAATTCACCTAACAGGACAGCACTTGTTTTCCCCAAATACATCTTTCCACACGACCGTGAATGAACGCTGCACTGAATAATATTGCACTCGTGTTTTGCAACCAAACATTTACGCTATTGTGTGACACTGTATTTCCCTTGGACATTCAATGAAGTATGATAGAACTACGATTCTGACCATAGAAACACCGTTTGGGACTGCGTTATTGATCAATTAGTAGGAATGGGCCTACCTAAAAGCTGGTGAATCGTGATATTGGCTACCAAATGGACAGTGGAACTTCATCGTCTTCACGATTTGCTCTAATCGAAGACGACAGAGAGCGCCAACGGTCGTGGCGAGCGGTAATGCACATCACAGCTTAGTTTCACGGTTCCACCAGGGATGCGCTGTTGTCGTGAAGTGTGATTCGTCTGTCAACTTGATTCTGACGCATGGACGAAATACTCCCTGCGCGCTATGTGTTGCGGAACAGAGCAAGTTTTCCTCAGTCGTCTACGGCAAAGCTGAGCAGTCTACCACCGGCAATATTATGCGGCGATCACGCGCCAACGCTCCGCTAGCGAGGAACGTGCAATGTGTTGTATTCACTTCGTCCGCTGCTTTGTGCCAACATGGCGCACGGCTATTGCTAAGACACTTTAAGTTTGAACATTTGTTCAGAATTCGTCCAAATAAAGGCGCTTGATATCAAACGGTTCCCTCGCAATGATGCTAGAATATCACCACATGATGTAACTAGAATCCACGGAACATAGGTGGTAGTACCGTGTACGTCAAAATTATTAATAATGCAGCGTACAACAGAGTGACACATAACTAAAAACGCGGACTACTCTTCTATCATTCCGACAGAAACGTAGGGCCCGTCACTGTGGATCTCGGGGTACGAACGATAACGTCCATCACACCGGTCTCAGCGTGCGAACGATACGAATATTCGAACTACCATTTTTGGACTATCTACAGACACCATCATTCCGGCGCTCTGACCCTATGGCAGCATCCAGGAACAAGTCACAAAACGAAGGGTGTAATTCCGAATCTTTCCAGTCTTAAATGGCGTCAGGCTGGTTCGTATGTATCTGCAGAGTCTTGTGCTTCCCTGCCTTCACACTTGAGGTCGCCATGCCATCATAATATATGACAGTAATAATATATGACAGTCAGTTCCGGCAGCAGGAAGGAGGACCGTTTGCGGTCTGAATGTCTGCAGAGACGTGTCATGCAGCTCTTGTTGTCAGAAATTACTGTGCCACCCGAGCTGACTGCCCTAACAGTTTTCTTATGCAGCCCTGTCGCATGATCTCTTTGATCGGCACCTCGAAGCCGTCCTAGCACGCTTCAAACAGTGCAGTCGCTCTACCTGACGACATCCTCGCCATCTAGACTCCTGCAATGGATGCCAAGGACGTTGGCGCCTCTCCCCCATGGTTTCTGATGACACTCTTACCCAAGTCAATGGAGAAGCCACCAAACCAGCCGATCGTGTCATGCAGATATTGGCAGTTGGCGATAGTGATGACCAACACGTTTTCCCAGACGGTCAATAAGTTAAGACCACCATACACGTAGTACTGACCGGTGCACAGGTTGAGACGCCTATCTTCCTGCCAATATCTCATGATCTGTCTCACCAAGATGAGGTTCGCATGCACATTGAGTTGGCAATAGTGATGACCAACACGTTTTCCCAGACGGTCAATAAGTTAAGACCACCATACACGTAGTATTGACCCGTGCACAGGTTGAGACGCCTATCTTCCTGCCAATATCTCATGATCTGTCTCACCAAGATGAGGTTCGCATGGACATTGGACAGACCCTTGGGGCAGGGGTGTCAGGTGATGATGTGGAGGACATGTCCTCTCTTCCACAGGAGTGCTTGTCCCCGTGACGAGATTACAAGTTAATAGTGGAATCAGCAAACGGTGGTGGGTGAGATGGGCAGTTCATGTGGTCCTTGTCCCACACTGCCCCCCCCCCCCATAGAAATGGTACATGTGCGTCCACACCTGCAAGCACATATGTACCAGTAGGCCACAATGCACAATGAAGATCATTATGATTGGAACTGCAGCAAAGATGCACCTCCTCCTTGATAGGATTTAGGCCTCTGATATTGTTGCACCCTACTTCAGGAAGTTTGTGTTACCGCACTGTCATCAGTTTATGGCTGTGTGTTGCTCATGTCTGTTGGCTATCACTCAGGGTGTGGAATACGCAAAGAAATCCCAGTCACAAAGATATCTGTAACCATCTCTGACCCATGTGATGTCAATATCTACGACCCATCTACCTCCTTGAATAGTCGGCAGCAATCGAAGTTCTTCGCAGACGATGTGGGTCCTCTGTTTTGTGACCATCATGTCTGCTTTCAGTGTTCAGTACCGTCACTTTTACGATGACGATCCGATGGCGGTGACAATTTCTGATGTCCTCCACCCCACTCCTGAAAGATCCCTCACCATTGCCAAATCGACCTCAATGATGTCGGTGATCGCTTTGGATTAGGTTGCGTATGCAATCGACTAGGGGATGCAGATCAGGTCATTGGGAACCACCTTCATGCTCCCTTGCTAAACAGAGATGATTCCTGATACCAGACGAATTTGTCACTGGCGTTCTTTTACCGTTGACGATGCCATCAGGAAGAACAAATGTCTCTGCACACGGCGCCCTTACAGTAATGATTGCGGATTATAAAATCTACATGCACCTCTTAGCAGTGTGCATATGCAGAGTCTTACCTACCGTCTGTTTACCGTAACAGACTTCATGTGGATTTTGGGCTAACCTTCAAATGGCTTTAGGAGAATGCTGTGTCTTCACCACAATAGCCATGATGTATTAGCTCTGCTTGGCATTGGTCTCCATTGATTTTACGATTGCCCTTGATTGCATTCAACATCTGCTCCTCCTCATGGTCACAACAAGTATATGGTCACTGCTGCTCTTTGTGAATTCCATCCACCGGTTATTTCTTCCTATATTGCCATAAGTCAGATCAGCAGGGGACTTGTTGTAGGCCGGCCGCTGTGACCGAGCGGTTCTCGATGCTTCAGTCCGGAACCGCGCTGCTGCTACGGTTGCAGGTTGTAATCCTGTCTTTGGCATAGATGTGTGTGATGTTCTTAGGTTAGTTAGGTTTAAGTAGTTCTACGCCTAGGGGACTGATGACCTCAGATGTTAAGTCCCATAGTACCACTTGAACTTATTGGATTGGTTCTATACACCACTCTCTGCGTAAGGATGCCCCATGCCGTCGCACTGGTGCCCCTCGTCACCAGTCTTGTAACTCACCTACAGGGCCTCCCCTTGCACTATCATACGCTTTTGCTGGGCCTATGCAAAAGTGTTCCTACTTCTCGCCTGCAATACACAGGAACTTAACGACGCTACCCCATACGATACAGCGGTACGGACATATTTGGAGAAGTACCCTTGATGTCTGAAAGTTGATGTTGATGTACATTGGACGTGGAATCTAGGTTGTAGCATCAGACCCGCTCTCTGTCAGCACCACACTCTGTTGCTTAGGGTTCGACTTTACAGAATCCACACATCACATCCCAGCATTGGCTTACCACCAGCTTCTGCAGTTTATACGGCACCACGTTCGCTGCCATCTCCACTATAGCTTGAGTCTTATGTCGACATGTATGTGGCCCCTAGGCTGTTACATGTTGTCGAGATCTTACCAATGCTGATATTCCTTGTCGCTACCTTGTGTAAGCAGGGGCCGTTTTCAAGGTCAAACTCTAACAGTGCCCTCACTATAAGGTGCCCCTGGACTTTTTAATGTGCGAGCACCATCCACTGAGCTCTTTCTACATACTATGCTGTGACACTGGAGGGGGTCCTGACGATTTTGAAAACACAGTATGCTGGAAATTCTTTGACCTGTTTCTCTATAACCACTCCTTCATATAGCACGTATCTCACCGTTACTGAACCATGTTGTAACTCACTTCGTCAAACCCAGCTACCTTCAGGGCGGCCTCCCAATAACCTGCACTCCTCGTGCTAAGGAATTTCATCCTTTCTTTACGTCTTCCATTTTCAGCAAACCCATAGAGCTACAGAACCCAGGCGTCAAGTGGCCAACGGTTTGGAGGTGCATCTACGCACCTGTTTTCCATCTAATGTTTCTGCCCTCTGATGTGTCGTTATCAACGGTAAACTCCCGACCACGCGTCGACTTCTTCGTGTTGGACTGGCTGCTTCGTTATTTTGTCCTGACCGTCAATTTGAAGACATCGACTAGGATTGTCTTATCTGCCTCCTGTAACTGTTAGTTTGGCTCGACATCCAACGCTACGTGGGCTGCTACCTCCATGGAATACCTGCAGTTGATCCAGACCACACATACCCCCTCTACTGATGTGGTTTCAAGGGAAGACTTTAGAATACCTATTTCACAATGGTCCAAATACAGTCCTCGACGTCTGGTATCGGATTGGGATCGCGCTCAGTACAGTTACCTGCTCATCACATCACCCAATAACCTTCGCAGCATACCTCCACAGCGTCTTTTTTGCCCCTTTTCTCTATTTCATGACACTCCGTGGTCAACATCCAGAATACGATGCATGGTGCACCAACACAAACAGGACAATGAACAGATATAATAAGAAAAATAAAGAAAACGAAAACAAAACAGAAAGTAACGAAGAAACAATAAAAAATAAAACCAAATAAAACATAAAAATCGAACTAAGAAATACAAAAAATAAATCGAAAGATAAATACATACATAAAAAGTTTGTTTCACACTTATCTGGATCTCCTGTCTCAGTCTTACCGCCCTTGTGGATTGGCACTGGAACGATTACCACTTTTGGTTGGTTTAGTTTCTTTAGTTGAGGTTTTGATTTATGTTTAGTTAGGATGGGAATAGCTGAAGTGGAATGCCGTGGGGAGCATTACACGACGACTAGCTGCAGCCCAGAAATTTGTTTAGACAGTTTGAGGTTCTCTTGGATAAATCTGTAACTGCGAAATTGCTATCTTAGGTATTTCTAGGCCGTTTCTGGTAGATTTCGTTACGGCTGCGCTTTGAGGAAATTTGAGCCGTAATACGTTAAAATGTGTTACATGCACATGAATAGTTTAATATATCAAATAACAAAATAATTATGATAATATTAAAATTTAATAGGTTGTTAATCTCTTCGGTTTATCCTGATAATAAGATTCGTAATACGCCAGGTGTCACTAAAAGGAAAGTGTTTATAATAAATGTTAGCTATCAAAATACATTATTACATAATTTATAATACTATGCGCCAAAATGTGTGCTTTCAAACGAAAGTGGTGAAAGGTTTATCAACTGCCATGAGCCTGCCGGGAACGCGGTCCAAACAGGTCAAACATTTTTTTGTGTTTTTCGTTTCCAACGACGTACCGAATATTTCCTAGTGTCGTGAAGTGCGCATCATTCTTCAAAAGAGCTTCAAAAGAGAGATTCAAAAGAGAGCTACTATGAAAGAGATTGCCATTGAGGGTCGTACCTTACTTTCTTACGCGATTTGATAAAGAATAAGTGTGTAAATTATCTGAAAAGCATCCAATTGAGTTCTATTTATCAGATGCATATAATAAACAATATATTGTAAATATAGGTATCATAAAAATAAGAAAAAAGTGTTTTTATTAGAAATAGTGAGTTTTGAAAAGAAGGAATCCTACTTACTCTGTGCGGACGTGTTGCTAATTTGATCCGTTTCCATATCCAAGCACCCAGCAGGTAACTTTAATAATTTGACTTTTGTTACATGTCGCCTTCATGGCATCAGATTTTAATGACCAGTAATATTTGCTTGTTTGCCAGATTTCGCAAGCCACTTCATTGTTTATATGAGTATCTTGTTGGTTAAGATCAGTGGAACTAAAATAGAGGAGAATGGTGTTTGAGTTCACACGCCGTGAACTATGGACGTAGACGGTAGTAACCAAAGCAGTAACAGCATCTCCGTATTGGAATATACCGTTGCGCGACAGTGCTGAAATCTTGTGTCGAGAAATGTCGGTATGACGTTAATATTACCGGCTCTCCACTGAGACCGCAGTTTCATTACGCCACGATTTCATCGCTGAACTGAGTGACGTTGGAGAAACGCTGCGGTGTGGGGCAGTCTGGTTTTGGGGAAGAGTCAAAGCGTGTGAGACGACCGCCAAATGAGCCGCTACGCGGAACGCTCTACGCGCCAGCGAACGGGCCAATTACGCCGGTCAGCATCTGCGATTGCGCGCCGCTCCCCGCTGTGCATATATTGTTTCACGCACGCCTTTCCAATCGGAAATTCACACACGTGTTGTCGATTATCGGGTCTGTGCAACGTTCCAGCAGAACGTATGCACGGTAATATTTACTCTGTACGAGCATCGTAGTGGTAACAGAAAAGAACATAAAAAAATATTTGCGAGCGAATGTCGGTGTTCCCTCTAGTAGAATCTAGCAGCGTGATTTCTCACTGGCCGTTCGTGCTAGAGAAAGTTCTTGTTGCAGTGGCGGAATAGCTCAGAAAATAGATTGAGTACGTAATCCAAGATCATGTCCCGTCCTTGAGTACCTCGTTGTCGACAGTAAGTTAACCCTTTATTGGCCCATGTTGATCTCTGGCAACATCAAAACTGAACCCTGTTTCCTGCGAAATTTTTCTAGTTTCGTTCTTTGATGGGCAATGGTGTGTTACTTTATGTGAGCATGCGTTACCGCAGTAGCAATTTCTTTCGAGATTATAGCGGTCGTTTATCTTAAACAGCAAATCCTGTGTAAGGGGAAAGAGATCTTTAAGGTGAGTTATCACGCAGATGTGCGAATTTTTATCTGAAGTTTATAGAATTGAAACCTCAAGAAAGTGTTGCCTGGAGGCAACATCGCCTCTGTACGAATTTTGTAATACTTTTGTAATGTTTCTTGTACTGTCATTGAATTCTTATTTACAGTACATTGAAGGTGGAGGCGAACATATTTTATGGAGGAAACAAAGGACCTAGCAATATTTTAGCGCCAGGAGATCTTTGTACTCTAGATGTTGGGCTACAACACTGTTTTTCAAAATGTGGACAATAGACGGTCCTTGATAGTGGCTTACTGAATATTCCAGAATCAGATGTGGAGTCTGATGAGGAATCCTTGATTTTCTTTGTTACTAACAACCAAATCCTTGCGAAATAGCGAAGTGGTGCAGTTGTTGGAAGACTAGACTTTCATTTGAGAGAAAGACTCTCCTAATTCGCATCCGGCCATCTAGATTCAGGTTTTTCATGATTTCCCAAAGTCACTCCAGGCAAATGCCTGGATGATTCCTTCAAAAGGGTACTACCCATTTCCTTCACAATCCTTGCAACATTCCGACCTTATGATGCGTTTCTGATGACCTCTGTGTCGATAGGATTCTGAATCCTAATCTTCTGGCTACTTTCCATTGTTCTGACTCATCGTAACGTCACTAACTGAGTATGAAGACAGGCATTGCATTCAAGTGGGTAAAGGATTAATGGAGTTTCAAAAAATTTGTAAGTGCATATGTGTAAGTCATTGCGTACGTCGACATGACAGTTTTATGGGTATTGTACCGCGTCATAATGTATAAAATACTGCTGCTGCTCCAGCAGTATATTATACATTATGGCGCGGTACCAAACCCAGAAAACTTTGATGTCGACTGACTCTGAAGCGGAAGCCTACGAAATATATCATTGCGTACGACTTTGTTTCTTGTGCAGGCAAAGGAATGCTGCCAGGTATTTCAAAAGTGAAAAAGTCCTTAGCTGGTAGGATGCACAACATCAGATAAGCAGAACGAAACACGAGCTCCTGTGGTAATGAATGATACACGATATGACAGTCTTGGTCGCCGACTAGTGTATGGGCCACAGAGACGATATAGTCTTTGTCCTCATGTGTGTTTGCCTCTAAAATGTGTAATTGTTCTGTGTGTCATGTCAAGGAGGAATAATTTTAAGACATTTCGCATGAAATACAGCAAAATGCAACCATTTTTGCACTCACAGGAACCTGTGGTACTTCATACTGTAGCACCTGTTTACCTTTTACAAGGAACGTTGTTTACAAGCTACATGCTGTGTTTCGAAAAAACAAATGTTATACAAACCCAAATGCATGTAATGTTGTTTAGGTGACGTCATAAATGTTAGTTAAATAGCATTATATATTTTCGTAATAGTTTTCTGTGTGACTATTAAAGCGTTAAACACTAATGTTCTTAGATTATATTTTCCTAGCGCAAGTTATCCCACCCTGTCCCACTGTCCCAAGTGGAATTTCAGCAGTCTTAGGTTTTTATAATTAACTACTTGCTAATGACGTGTACAGTTACCTGAAACAGACAGTTAAGTATGTAGCGGAGGACGTTTTAGGAAGGGAAAGGAAGAGAAGAGTAAGAACGGAAAGGATGACCACAAAGGTGTTGGAGATGGTTGAGGAAAAGCAGAAAAAGGATCACATATGTTAAGGTCTTGGAGTGAAGAGGACTGGAATAGGTAAAAGATATATAAAAAGGCGGCTAATAATTTAACAAGAAAGTCCAAGGAGGAGGAATGAGGAAGAGTATGTGGGGTGACAGAGCGTTCGCTTGGGTACAGGATATAGCCAGAGGAAGATGAAAATGGCTAGCAATTCGACACCCTCAATACACCCTATATCTGATGGACAGTGGAGAAAGCGCATTGAAGAACTTCTGGTAGAAAAGAAAGACCACGGAATAAGAGCCTACAACAAAATCAGTACATTGGGTAACATAGAACCTATACAAAATGAGGTATTAAGATTCCGAAAACGGATAAAATTGGAAATGCAAGTGGACAGGGAGGAGTTGTGATGGAACTGTGGACATAAGGACCCCTCAAATGGCAAGAAATATGTAAAGAGGGTAAATACCAAGAAACTGGTGTCTGTCGTACATATGTGCTATATAAATAAAAGAAAACAAGAAGCACCCAAATAATTATAGGGGAATTAGTGTTATGGCTTATATCAGCGGACGTTTTAGTGTTGCACTGAAATGTGTGTTGGAGAAAGAGATTGAGGCAAAGATGCGAGATTCATAGGCGGGTTTTAAAGCTGGACGATCTTGTATGTACCGTATTGTAGCCTTAGACAAGTAAGTGAGGATCAGGAAGTACACCTCATATTTGTATGTTTGTGGATTTAAATAAAGCGTGTGATCTTGTACTTGTCAAAGGAATATGGGAAGCGATGGAGTGTATAGATGTAGAAACGCAATAGATATCCCCATTTCAAAGAGTATACCACCAATTACACACAGCAGTTGAAGCACTGAGAGAGATTCCAAACAGGACGGTGGAATGAGTCATGTTGAGGTATCGGATATCCTTTCCAGTATGGTACTATCTACTCATTACTATTTGCCGAAGATCAGGTACCAATAGCATAAAATAGGGAGCATGTCAAACATATGATAAAGAAGTTAGTGGAAGCATTTGAACGAGAAAGGCTAAAAATAAATCTGAGAAAAACATAATATCTAGTAGCCAGAGGAGGTCGAAGGGATATAGTACTGCCGCAAGGAAGTATATAACACTAAATGTACCTACAAAAATTTGTGACTGTACGATGTACAGTTCAGGATGTATAATGTCAAAAACAGATGTTTGAAGAACTGCAGCATTATGCAATAATTTTCAATGCATAATTTCTTTAGTAAACTCTATTTACAATACATTTCACAGACAATAGCCACATATAACATTGGATGTACCTGCAAAATGATATCACTGTACAGTACATAGTTCAGATCTCTGAAAATGTGGCTGCATGGGAAAATTCGCTAGACATATAAGTTAAATATGTGCACAAATGCTTGTCATATGCGTTAAATATATGTGAATCATATTTGACATGTGAGTATGCGGGCAGACCCACAGGAAAAACGCTGATCCTTTACCCCTGGAACGATTTCAAAGAAATTTGATACGTATGTTAGTTACAAGGCGGAAAGAAGTACTGTAAGAGTAAAACCCAACTGCTTCCTATTGGAGTAAGCATGATAACGTGGAGATTGAAGGAGTGAGAAGGAGATGGACAGAGATTCGAAAGTGGTAGATGGACAGACAGGTTGAGGAAGAAATAGGCAGAAAATTAGGGAAGGAACAGAGGGCAGGGGGAGAGAAAGATTTGGATAGAGAAGGAGAAGAGTAGGAGATGACAAATGAGTGGGGAGAGGAGGAGTTGGACACAGAAAGGAAAGGGAAGTAAATGAACAGGGACAGGGGGAGAAGGCGGTGGATAGAGGGGGAAGGAGCAGATTAACGGAGGAGGGAGGTGCAGATTGATACAGATAATGAGGAGGTGGAGATGGACAGAGAGAGGGGGGCTAAAGGAAGTGGACAGAGGAGGTGAAGAAGGAGATGGAAAGAAAGAGTAGGAAGGAGGAGGAGGACTAATAGAAGGCTACAATAAATACATACCCGCGCAACGCTGGGTAGTCAGCTACTTACTTACTTTTAAGGCCTTCTCCACTCTTCAGCAGTTGCCCTGAATTCCCATTCGCCAGCTTTCACGATCAAGGAACTCTTCCTGCTTCAGATCCCTCTTTCTCATCATTCGACTTACTCCCGCTCTCTACGATAATATTGGCCGTCCACGCTTTCTCCTTCCTGGCAATGACCGTTCCAGGATTGCTTTTGTCCATCGTCCTGGCTGCGTTCGCCGTACATGACCGTACCATTGATGACCATATTGTCAGTCCTTTGCACGGCTGTTTGTTCCACATCCATTATCTCCCAAATTTCCTCATTTCTTTTCTATTCTGTTCTGGATATCCTGGCTGCCATCCTTATTCCATCCATCTCTATTTCCTCTAGTCTGCTTCTCTGGCGCTTCCCCTTGGTAAGTCTTTCTGCACAGTATGTCAGTGTACTTTCCACTACTACTTATATAATCCTTTGTTTCTTTTCATATTTCCCGGCTCCACAGAACTCAGTTTAGCACTTTAATGACTCCTCTTGCCTGCTTTCTGCGTTTTACACCTACTTCAGAACTTCCTCAGAAACGGGTAATCGATCGTTAAGTATTTAAACTGCTGAATACTCTCTGGAAAATGTGTAACCAATCCAATCAGCAGAAAATAAGTAATCAATTAAAACGTTATACCTCATGCTACACTTTTGCTGCACGAACACCGAAAATGTAGCATTTTGCGAGGGTCGTCAGCGAGAACAAGTTTCTCAAAAGTTCGATATTATGTATAAACTTTGTTGCAATCTTGTGCTTCCATTCTCAAATTCTGGATGACTGAAGTAATCATGGGCTACACTGTTTCTTCACGTTTACAACGACAGCACCGCCATCCCTTTGGTAAGTAGATGGTTCTTACCCCAACAGTGATTCTCTCCAGACAGTAAGTGATAAGTGTACCAAATTGGGCTTAATTCGGCGTAGTAGTTTAGATTAGTGCTTTTCAACCATTTTTAATACGCGACCCCTTTCCAAGTAAAAATATTCTGGCGATCCTCAGAACCCTAATAAAAGTATGTCAGTGATTTCTTTTTGTTGATACTTCACTCATCGAGAAATCAAGTGCAATGTGAAAAGAGGTTGCAGTGCTCTGCGGGCAGAGATATAACTATATTCTTTGCCACGGTAGAGGCGTGGCTGTGAGAAGGGGTCAGCTGGAGCATAGAAGTCAGTTGTCGGAGCACGCCAGCAAGGACGGACCTGATTATTGTGTTCGCGCTTCGCTCTGAGCGAGCATATAATGGACGAGTTTCTTAAAACATCTGTGCAGTCCTCCGCGTCTGGTGCAAGTGGCGCTGGCGGAAGCGAATCAAAACCGAAAAAAATAGAGTCCATGACGACAGTTATCTGAAGTATGGTTTTACTGTTTTGAACAATAAACCCCAATGTGTAATTTGCGGCGAAATATTGTCACGTCGCTGTATGAAACCATCAAAGCTTCTGCGTCATCTCTCAACTAAAGACACCAAGTAAGATGGCAAGACGCACCGGAGGAGAAACCCCCCCCCCCCTCTGAAGATGTCCAGCGAAGCTCTGGACGAAACGTTAGGAGCTGAAGTGTTTCATGGACCACGACCTTACATCCCGGAAGGTTTACCAGAAGAAGATGGTAACCGTTGGATTTCTTCGAAAGGAAACTGAAAACACTTAACCGGCAGCAAACTACTATGATTCAGGTAAAAAAATAGTAATGTCATTTGTTGATTTAAAATAGTATTAATGTTTCAGATTTTTTATTCGTTTTTCTGATTTAACAATATTTTTTATCTAATTTTAGATATCCAGAAAGCGTTACTAGCTAACTACCGAGTCACACTCCGAGTCGCTAAAGAAGGGAAGCAGCATGCAGATGCAGAGAATATTATTTTGCCAGCAGCCCTGAATATGGTTGAAATTATATTAGATAAGCAAGAGGCAAACAATCTAAAAAGCATACAACTTTCTGATAATACCATTGAACGCAGAATAAACGATATGGCCGATGAGATTCGAGAACAGTTGAAATATTAAAGAAGAGCCCACTTTTGGTTTGCAGTTTGATGAATCTACCGATGTTTCAGATTGTGCCCAATTTATAGTATTTGTGGTCTTTGAAGCAGATGAGAGTACCATGGATAATATTTTACTGGCCAGTGTTTGTGTGACATGTTTTTAGAAAGCACTCGCAACTACGAAAATGACTGGACACAAAGTATCGCCATTTGCAGTGATGGTGCTGAAGCTATGACTGGCAGTAAAAGTGGGCTCGTCACGAAATTAAAATAAAAAGTGCCAAATTTTCCTTGGACACACTGCTTTCTTCATCGACAAGCTCTGGAAGCCACAATTTTAAGTCCTGATTAAAATGATGCGCTTAAAGAGGCGATCAAAGTTGTACAATCTGTTAAAGGTAAAGCGTTCCTAATTCGACTGTTTAGGGGTCATTTGTGAAGACATGTGTTCACTCTAACAAAACCTCCTTTATCACAAGGAGGTCAGGTGGCTTTCCAAAGGAAAGGTACAGACATAAGTTCTGGAACTCTAAGGTGAATTGTTAATGTTGTTACAAGATTGTAAATCTGGGTATGCGAACTACTTTGTGACCCTATTTGGCTATTAAAATTAGCATTTCTCGCGGATCTTTCTAAGCACCTACATATTTTAAACAAGACCCTCCAAAGGAAAGAAGAAACCATTATAAAAACAGCTAAGGATAAAATCAAAGGATTCCTCCCCAAACTTAGTTTGTGGTCAACGTTCTTACAAAAGATGGTGTCCGAGTCTTTCCCTTGCATTCCGACGATTGTCGCAAGAATTGCAATGGACCATCGCCGTGTCGGTGGTACTAAGTTTTCACATTCCTTGCATCATACAGAGCTTGCATAAGTTGGAAGAGAAACTGTTAAGTTACTTTCCAGAGCTGAACTCTGCCTCTGACAACGGTCATAGAAGGCATAGCAGATGATCATCATGAAACATACGTTACCAGCCATGCTGTAACTGCTTTCTCTTGCGACCGCGATCTCCTGAGCAAGGCTTTCGGCCCCACAGGGGGACGCGAGCCACAGATTGAAAAACAGTGGTTTAGAAGAATGCGTGGAAAACACATACATGCATGCATATATACGTTGCATGAATTTCATCGTAACAAATAACAGACACACTATTACTTTAGAGCGCTGTACATGATGTAGAACTGGTACTAGACTGTCCACAGTAGAAGTAGGTCACGGCAGTGAAGTGACATGTATGTGCTCGTTCGTTGTATGGCATCAAGCAGTAAGGTGGAATGACGTAGTGACGTGATAGAGTGACATAAAGAAAGTGTGATACTTGCACGTTTCCGTGACGACGTTTTTAGCCGAGCTGTCTAGGGCGCTGCAGTCATGGACTATGCGTCTGGTCCCGGCAGAAGTTCGAGTCCTCCCTCGGGCATGGGTGTGTGAGTTTGTCCTTAGGATAATATAGATTAAGTAGTGTGTAAGCTTAGGGACTAATGACCTTAGCAGTTAAGTCCCATGTGATTTCACACACTTTTTTTTTCTTTTTTTTTTTTTTTTTTGACGACGTTGTGATTGAAGCTGCCAGATTTGTATACCGAGATGGACTGTGCAACATGTATACAAAGAATAGTCTACTAGTGAAGCCCGTATTAAACTCCATAAACACGACCTTACCGACAGGGGATGGAGGCGATAGTCAAGTCTACTGAAGCTTGAAAGTAACTGGCACTGTCATGAATACAGAGCTATCTCAGCTGCAATGTAAGCGTTGGAACTCTATACATTCGACATTTGAAGTTCGCTGCCTCGCGCAAAACCATCGTTCACAGCAACACAAAGCTCCATAGCGTCAATGGGCCAAACGACACGCTAGCTGGTGAGTAGCTGTCTACAGCATTCACTGAGGTCGGTCGAGTCACGACTTTGCCTCATTACAAATTATGCAATAACGTTGATGGCTTCTGTGACTCAGTGAGACTCTTAACCAGCAGTGTATGGTGGGCTGGGAGTGGAGAGAGGTGGTGTTGTGCTATCGGCGTGCTTCTCGTATCATTAGCTGACGCAGTTCGTTCATGTTACAATGGCCATTTACCAGGACATTTACTTCAACCTTCTCGGTTTCTCAAACGACGGCCTTTTCTCCATGTCTTCATGATGAGTACGTAGTTGATGCCACATCTTCCAAGACAGCTATCATACCCCGATTTACCACTTAAATCACACGAACCTAATCCCATAGAAAATGTCTGTCCTATTTGGAATAGCGTGTGTAGCGCAGCAATCAATGTTCCAGCTGTTCGGTAGTTCTCCTAGAGACAGTCGTCAATCAGTACTCTCAGCTAGACAGAGCGTATCTGAAAAAATATGTGAATTTTCTTGAACGCCGAATGGTGCCAACTGTGATGGCTACGGACTGTGTGTAATGAGTGAGGGTCAATTTATGTTCTGTGTGCTTATCTAAGTGAATTATGATGAACGGTACTCGTAAAGCGTGTGGTATGGATAAAATCCTGGTGCGACGTAAGAGGCGGCTGATGCGATCAGGCTGAGTAAATAAAATACATAAAAAATTTTATTGACCATTTACTTTGTTGTTAAATGATAATAGTGTACTGATAACAATATAAAGTCTTTCATAAATTTATAACATGATTAATACAGACTTGTATTATCTACAAAATTACATTTTTATAATGATACAGATACACTCATGTTAAAAAAATACAGAACACCTTGAACGACTAGAGAAAAGACATCTATATTCGCAGGACAAGTGCATTTGTGCCCTCGGCTCAGCATGTGACTGGTTACCTAGTAAGCTCAGGGTCCTTGGGCGCTGATAAATTTTTCCATGTATCATAGAATTGACGTGTATAACGTGCGAATGGCACCCTGTGGTATAGCCATCCATGCTGCATTCACCTGGCTCGAAAGTTCATCTGTGATGGCCGGCATTGGGTTAAAACGCAGGACAGCTTCTGTAAAGTTTGGAAGGTAGGAGCCGAGATACTGGGAGAAGTAAAGCTGTGAGGACGGGGCGTCAGTCGTGCTTACGTAGCTCAGTTGGTAGAGCCCTTGCCCGCGAAAGGCAAGGTCCCGAGTTCGAGTCTCTGTCCGGCACACAGTTTTAATCTGCCAGGAAGTTTCATGTCAGCGCACACTCCGCTGGAAAGTGAAAATCTCATTCTGGAAACATCCCCCAGACTGTGGCTAAGCCATGTCTCCGCAATATCATTTCTTTCAGGAGTGCTAGTTCTGCAAGGTTCTCAGGAGAGCTTCTGTAAAGTTTGGAAGTTAGGAGACGGGATACTGGCAGAAGTAAAGCTATGAGGACGGGGCGTGAGTCATGCTTAGGTAGCTCATTGGGTAGAGCACTTGCCCGCAACAGGCAAGGTCCCGAGTTCGAGTCTATGTCCGGCACACAGTTTTAATCTGCCAGGAAGTTTCATATCATCGCACACTCCACTGCAGAGTGAAAATCTCATTCTGGAAACATCCCCCAGGCTGTGGCTAAGCCATGTCTCTGTAATATCCTTTCTTTCAGGAGTGCTAGTTCTGCAAGGTTCGCAGGAGAGCTTCTGTATAGTTTGGAAGGTAGGAGACGAGATACTGGCAGAACGAAAGCTGTGAGGACGGGGCGTGAGTCGTGCTTGCGTAGCTCAGTTGGTAGAGCACTTTCCCGTGAAAGGCAAGGTTCCGAGTTCGAGTCTCTGTCCGGGACACAGTTTTAATCTGCCAGGAAGTTTCACTGTTGTTTCAGAGCTAAGGAGGACACAGATGTACAATGCGATGCGGATGAGGTGTTCATCTCCTCAATCGGTGGTCTGGGTGGTGCGACCCGACCCATCTGGTCATGTTCTATGGCCTTCCGTGAAACATTCGGCACACACCATTTGCACTGCCGAAACAGTTGATTCTACACGAGCAGCAGTTACCCGAATGGATGCATTATATTCTCTGTTGCCAACAATGCGCCTTCTCTCAGGTTCACGTCTTCGAGGCACCTTTCACGTTTGCTCAAGTCACACTGATCCGTTACCTTCGGTCTGTAGAGACAACGAGTGCTGCGGGCACATGTTACCGGTGGGTGGCGTTGTGCCGTGATATCGATGTTGACCTTCAATCCGCCGAACGACATGTTTGAAATGCTAATCATTTCTGCAGAACATACTAACGTAGAAGTCCTGTGAGTACGAACGTCCAATCCCTAGTCACTGAATGTGTTCTGTTTTTTCTGGACATGAGTAAATTTGTCCCATTATTTGTACGTTTATTCACAAATTACAAAGTTTTTTTACTTATGTTCCCACTGGCTGCAGCTTACGTAATGCAGCAAATGCGCTCGTCTTCGTACACTATTGAATCCTGGCAGTATAGCTTTAGTAGCAGTTGCCGTTGTGACCACACACGGTTTTTCACCATGCCGCCAGCGCCAGGAAAACGGGTGAACACCGCATTGCAGTATTTCTGATCTTTTGTACACATTATGTAAGCTCCATCCACCCATCACTCTACAGTAGTTCTGATCTCTGTATATGTTATGTAAAGGCTGACTTCCGTGATTAAGAAGCAGATTCATTTCTTTACAGTGCTCATGATCTTTGGAACCAGGTGAATGCAGCATGGATGGCTATACCAAAGGGTACCATTCTTGCGTTATACGCTTGGATGCCATCACGCATGGAACAAGTTGTCAGGGCCCACGAACACTGTGGCTACTAGGTAACACACATGCTGAACCAAGGTGATGAAACAAGTCAGAAACAAGTCATTCTGTATTCTGAGATCTTGACTGTTTGTTGCAATCGAATGTAAATGAGGCTTGGTTAGGTCGTTATTATGTTGATGTACTGACAGAGTTGAAAACGAGTTTTACTGGGAGGATGTGGGAAGTAAGTCTGTAACCTTGATCATAAACATTTAGGTGCCCATCTCAGTGAACGTATGAACATTTCTGCATACAATGAAAAGGTAAGCTGGAAATGTGTGAACATTACTTACAAATTGACTTATATATCTGCGAGAAGATGCTCACTGCATATTAATAAAACTGTACCATGAAAAGTCTGATGCCTGGAAAAGAAGTGGGGAAAAGGTATCTTGGAAGAGAAACATAGGTCAGTTAGAAAAAAGTTTTAAAAATTGCTGGACAATGGCAGACGTATGAATCCGTCCCCAGAATAACAAGTCCTTTGAAGATGAAACACGTTCCGTCCAATTGAGGACTCTTTTAACCGCTAACAGATCGTGGCACAAATGTTATTCAGTTCCGTAGGTTTGACATAATGAATTAATGGTCTTACGATTGTTGAGCTCGAGTACCTCCAAAACACTCCCTCTCGCAGTTACCTATTATGAACTAACAGCAGCGTCCATTAAAAGGACACTAAAGAACATACGCACTTTATAAACAGGCAACTATAGACTAACAAACTTGTTGGCGATGCTGAACCTATCTCTACTCTTACGGAAATAAAGCACAATCAACTAAAATATGTGTTATAGGTTTCCAACAAAATAAATGTTTTGAGATTAAATACGAAACCTCAGTTCATTTTTACAGTGCAGTACCTAATGAATGAATTCGCAATATGTCCTTGGGAGAAATTGTAATATCTTCTGGAGGCTGTTGACTTCACCTCTCTTTCAACTTCGATCTGTCTTGGGATCCACATAACGAACCACATTATGTAGATAAATTACTAATCAGTCGCTTATTAAAATAACAGACTGAACCCATATTCAACTCATATTGAGGTGAGTCGTTCAGGGATTGGCGACGCAATAGCCCAACGACCGACCTCAGGCAAACACTGGATACCTGTAACAGTTGCTCCGCCAGTCATTTACTGGAAGAAAGCAGTGTTAGCTGTATTGCTAAACGACACTCTTTCAGCCTCTTCTTTTGGACTTACCAGGCACCTGCAGCTCCTAAAACTAGCTATAGAAGACATTTAAAGGGGTGCGACAGACTGTTGCGGTTTATGTGCTATTTTAAGATTAATTTACTTGATACCATTAAATATACATTGTTAACGATCCGTAACAAAACATTTTGATCTTTTACGTTTGTTATTCAAGCGGAGACCATCGCGGGAAGTTCAGGCTGTCAAATACCTGTACCAAAGTTACCGAAACGAGAGGGCACTCTAGAGATTTTCTCGTATTCAGGTACTGCCAGAGTATTAAGCAAAATATTGCGCTATAAAGCAACAAAACTGCGTGTGAAATGTAGGCCTAGTCGGAATCCCACCATTTATGCAATCATTTATAGTCTATTTTTGTGTCTCAAAAAATTATGGAAACCTTGACTGGGCAAGGGAAACGACCGCAGCGGCAGTTTCTGATCCGCCAACAGAAAAGTCCGTAGCTGTCACTCGTTAGTGAATTACTGTGTTTGCTTCATCTGTAGGTATAAGTCGTGAGGCGACAGGCAGCTCAGACGTGGTATGGTTAACTCCATTTACTGACGACCCCCAGGTCCGTTGTCTTCTCTTCCTGTTTGATGGCGGCTTATACAGCCACTCTGCCTCTTTGAGCTTACTATGTGCGAGCTGTCTCTTACCCATACCGATAGGAACTTTTTCAACCTGTTGTGGTAAGATCTTGTAGCTTTGCTGCACGGATGGTACCTCAGTTTGCACCTTATCCCAATTCTCTGTTCAGAGAATCAGCCATGGCTTCACCTCTGGCGTCTAACACCATATTCAATAGCTTCTCCGTTTCTGCACCTCGAGTAGTTAGAGCCACATTCTCTCTTAATTCCTATCCGTTTTCACTTTCCTCTGCCACAAATTTGTATTTCTTATCTCTTTCCTTATCCATAAGTTGTAGCTTCTTTATAAGCTGAGCCTGCCTCTCTGGCATCTAACACCATATTCAATAGCTTCTCCGTTTCTGCACCTCGAGTAGTTAGAGCCACATTCTCTCTTAATTCCTATCCGTTTTCACTTTCCTCTGCCACAAATTTGTATTTCTTATCTCTTTCCTTATCCATAAGTTGCAGCTTCTTTATAAGCTGAGCCTGGATCTCTTCGCGTTCTTGTTCGATTAAAGCCTGCTAAGTCTCACGTTGTCGTTCAAGTCTAGCTTGCTTTTCTCCGCGCTTTCTTTCCCTCATTTCTAAATTTTTACACAAGAGTTATGTCGTTTTGTAGTTCTGGCTATGTCGGAAAGTGAGCTTCCGCCGCCCCGTCACAGACATGCTAGCAACACCACCACTGTAGAGCAACGTATACGTATTACTACTACTTCCTGTTTTTTTCAGTAGCATTAACATTTTGGTATATTTCGCACTTATTTGCTTCGTCAACAGGTATTTCAGGTGTTAACTGTGTGTTGTCTCTGTTGTCGGTTTCATGAACACCATCCGGTTGGTCAGCGTCATGAATCTCTTCGGCACCATTACGTTCTCTACTCTTTGGTCAAACAATATGCCACAATTGGATGCTCCACACATTATCACATAGTAAATATCAAACTTACAATTGAACGCAAATTCATATACTAAAATTACCAAAACACCACTTCATAGCGTTTGTCAAAATAGGATCACAGTTATTACTTCTCTTGCAGATACTACGTTCCTCGATAGCCGCGCTTCATTTACTTACTTTCTGACAATTTAAAAACTTTTACTTGCGCATGCGTCGTAGTACTGTTCGTAAACGACCTGAAAAGATATACAAATGTACCCTTATCCTTAGGTGTGTCAGCTTTTGCGGTATATTATATCGTGTAATTTTTACGACGAACTAATCTACATACGTAGTTATTTTTACTGCTCAATGCTTGCTTTATAGATTCTTGCGTTAAAATGAGGATTGTTGAATATTGTATATTCATTAGTAAAAAATGCATGACGTATCGTTATATACACTCCTGGAAATGGAAAAAAGAACACATTGACACCGGTGCGTCAGACCCACCATACTTGCTCCGGACACTGCGAGAGGGCTGTACAAGCAATGATCACACGCACGGCACAGCGGACACACCAGGAACCGCGGTGTTGGCCGTCGAATGGCGCTAGCTGCGCAGCATTTGTGCACCGCCGCCGTCAGTGTCAGCCAGTTTCCCGTGGCATACGGAGCTCCATCGCAGTCTTTAACACTGGTAGCATGCCGCGACAGCGAGGACGTGAACCGTATGTGCAGTTGACGGACTTTGAGCGAGGGCGTATAGTGGGCATGCGGGAGGCCGGGTGGACGTACCGCCGAATTGCTCAACACGTGGGGCGTGAGGTCTCCACAGTACATCGATGTTGTCGCCAGTGGTCGGCGGAAGGTGCACGTGCCCGTCGACCTGGGACCGGACCGCAGCGACGCACGGATGCACGCCAAGACCGTAGGATCCTACGCAGTGCCGTAGGGGACCGCACCGCCACTTCCCAGCAAATTAGGGACACTGTTGCTCCTGGGGTTTCGGCGAGGACCATTCTCAACCGTCTCCATGAAGCTGGGCTACGGACCCGCACACCGTTAGGCCGTCTTCAGCTCACGCCCCAACATCGTGCAGCCCGCCTCCAGTGGTGTCGCGACAGGCGTGAATGGAGGGACGAATGGAGACGTGTCGTCTTCAGCGATGAGAGTCGCTTCAGCCTTGGTGCCAATGATGGTCGTATGCGTGTTTGGCGTCGTTCAGGTGAGCGCCACAAGCAGGACTGCATACTACCGAGGCACACAGGGCCAACACCCGGCATCATGGTGTGGGGAGCGATCTCCTACACTGGCTGTACACCACTGGTGATCGTCGAGGGAACACTGAATAGTGCACGGTACATCCAAACCGTCATCGAACCCATCGTTCTACCATTCCTAGACCGGCAAGGGAACTTGCTGTTCCAATAGGACAATGCACGTCCGCACGTATCCCGTGCCACCCAACGTGCTCTAGAAGGTGTAAGTCAACTACCCTGGCCAGCAAGATCTCCGGATCTATGCCCCATTGAGCATGTTTGGGACTGGATGAAGCGTCGTCTCACGCGGTCTGCACGTCCAGCACGAACGCTGGTCCAACTGAGGCGCCAGGTGGAAATGGCATGGCAAGCCGTTCCACAGGACTACATCCAGCAGCTCTACGATCGTCTCCATGGGAGAATAGCAGCCTGCATTGCTGCGAAAGGTGGATATACACTGTACTAGTGCCGACATTGCGCATGCTCTGTTGCCTGTGTCTATGTGCCTGTGGTTCTGTCAGTGTGATCATGTGATGTATCTGACCCCAGGAATGTGTCAATAAAGTTTCCCCTTCCTGGGACAATGAATGCACGGTGTTCTAATTTCAATTTCCAGGAGTGTACATGTATAGATAGATTCTTTTATCGAACCCCACATATAGAGCTCTAGTGTGACGTGTCGTATCGTGCTTGAGTAGTCTATTGCGTTATAGTTTCAGTGATCATTAAATATGCTTAAAATAGAAATGAAAGTTAATGTTACTATCGTTAACCCTTGCATTAAAAACAGATATATTCTGAAACGCTCTGATGCTATGTCAATGTTTTTAACAATATGTAGGCAAAAATGCAAAAGGTTTGCGTAAATTACTTTTACACACATCAGAGCAATAAGTTTCAGTGGAGCATGAATTAATAAAGTTCTCAGAGATTTCACTCGGAAATGGATTCGTTTCTATGCAAAGGTGTATTGCCCTGTTGCTAATATTCACTATTCAACAAGCCTGTATTTTTAATTTATATTCCGTGCTCACTGTACTGGCGAATACGGTAAGCTGAACGTACTCGGCAGTATATGTCCGGCACTACCGCTGATTAAATAAAAAAAGAAAAAAGAAAAGTTGTTACTAGTTACTATACATTTATCCTTAGCATTCGATGAAAATCGAATGAACTTTATGATGCGTGAGCAGCATTGAAGAGCCGTAATTGACAACATCAGTTAGGCTGATACCAATGGCTGCCAACAATAGAGGACTGAGGCTACGTAAAACAATTTTAAATATTTCAGGCGAGTGGGATATATTTCAAATAAGACTATTTTATAACTAACCAATATAGTACTGTATTCTAAAAACGCTTAGCTAAGTAAATATATAATAAAACTATTATTAAGAGACCTGTATTTTAATAAGATCTATTACGTCGGCAGCTAGTGGTCTAGTAGCTAGCGTTGACGCCTCTGGTTCCCGGGGTACCGGGTTCGATTCCTTGCCGGGTTGGGGATTTTTCTCTGCCCGGGAACTGGGTGTTTGCGTTGTTTTCATCATTTCATCATCATTCGTGACAGTGGCTGAATTGGACTGTTTAAAAGATGGGACTTTGTACTGGCGCTGACGACCGGCTTGAGCACCAAACAAACCAGACATCATCATCATGGACATGCTGATATAGAGCAAGTAGAAAAACGCACCTGTCGGAACACATAATAGTCGAATACGACCCTTTTTAAAAGACTACAGAAAAGTGTGGAACAAATAAAAAATCTGCCTTCCTCACCAAATATTTTGGCTTGGAAACATACTGGCACTCTTAATACACAACTTTCTAAATGATTTTACCTTCCCCCGACTTTGCCTAGATACTTAGCGTCTCCCTCTCACTGCCATTTTTTCTGTATATCTCACCCAATGTCTCGTTTTCCTCCCATTGTCACTTCCTCCCGTCTGTCTTATCCACCGTCACTGTCTTCATGCCTTCCCCTCACTTTTTCTTACCACTGTCCCCTTTTCTGTCATTTTCGCTGTCTCTCTGTTCCTTTGCTACTGTCTTTGTCTCATTCTTTTTCTTTCCAATTGCCACTGCCCTAATCTTTCTTGTTTACGGTCTGCTCTCTTTCACTTGAAACTTCCCCTTCGAAAAATTAATGAATTACTGTGCTGATAAACCGCTTACGTTATTTGATTTTCAAACAGCTGAGCAGAACTGAAAGTACTCAGACATTTCGCTCTTTACTTATTCTGATCAACACTAAACTGACACACAATATTTTTAGCGCAACGCAATCTGACTTTTAATAATCCCTACAAAAGAATTGCCCTGACTAACAATAACCTATACCTTTCATGAATCACTTACCTCACAAAAATCTTCGTTACTCGAACTACTGCAATACAGCGAGCTCCACTACTGCCAGCTAAATAAAAGATTCTAACTACTGAAGGGACTATCTACTGATAGGCGTAGTTAGAAAATGAAAGATTTTGATAAACAACAAACAATGTATTTACCTTAATAGTGTTCAAATGTTACTATATATATATATATATATATATATATATATATATATATATATATATATATATATATATCAATTGATGACATCCAGTCTTACAAATTTACTGTCTCTGATGGACACACGTCCAGATCATCCGCTCTCAAAACTCCGCCATCTCTCTTCCCACATCCACCACTGCTAGCAGCTCACCTCCAACTGCGCAACGCTACACGCTGTTAACAGCCAAGTGCCCAACACTACAAGAGCAACTATTCCAACAATGCAAACCAACCACAGCCTTCACACAGCACAGTCACTGATTTTCATATAGAGTGCTATGTGGCGTTTCCAACATAAAAACCTAAACAGCCTACTTACATAGCCTCTATGCTCCCCACAAATATTTTACAAATTGTTTTGGGCAGTGACCAATAGAGATTTGAAAAATTTTTTCATAATTACAATAACAAAGATATCAAATGCACACACTTATTGTTACAATGTTGGTCAAAAGCTAAAATTTTCTCACAGTCCATAAAGACAGTCCTGATCGTTCATCACAGTAAAATTGCAGTGTTTTTCTCAAAGTCTGAGCAGTAAAACAAAATGCACACAGAAGTAGTGGATTTCCATGCAGTCTTGAAGAAGTAGTGTTGTCCTTCCAATGGAAAGACAGAGCTGACTCTTGACATGCAGACAGGTAATGGGCCACAACAAAACAAACCCACAGCAGAGTCAGTCAAAGTTTTGAAGAATATTGGTAAGTAGGTAATCACAGAGCAGACCCACTGTAGTCCTGGTAGAGATTATGGTATTTGTGGGCCATCAGAGGTGCAGACCCACTACAGTCCTTGTAGAAATTATGGTATTGGTGGGCCATCAAAGGTGCAGACCCTCTTCAGCCCATGTAGAGACGACCAGCAGCCATCTGTTGCAACTGTGCAGGTGCACAATCACCATCGAAGAGTCTTGCAGACAATATCGTAAGTCCATGAACCACCACTTGTGCACTCACAAAGTTTTTGGAATTGTCCTTAGAACCAGCAATGCTGTTAATCAGTCCCTTGCTGAATTATTAACACATGTGCAAACACGAACAGTCCCAAATTCTCACATGTTGTGTATATACTTTGACCAACAGAAATGTGTGCAGTGATATGTATTCTTCCATAGTTACTTAATTTGATCAACTGGTGTCCATTACAATTTTATAACATGAGAATACAATCACAGAGGTACAGAAAACATCATTAAAAAACAGAATAACATTTGTAGTAATACAGGCTTTATAAAAGAATACAAATAAACATGTATATTAGTGTTACAGGAATTATGACAGTAATACAGGCTTTACAAAAGAATAGAAACAAACAAGTACATTAGTGTTACAGGAATTATGACATAGGTAAATAAATAAATAATTAGGATAGTTTTCGAAACATTAATTTCATACACAAGCATTAAAACAAAACAGAATAAATAATGTCTAAACATCTTTACAAAGTAAATAACATATTATAAATGCAAATTATATTGGAGGATAACAGTATTCCTCATCATAGTGAATGTAGCTCAGTATTAGAAAAATTCTACAACATAAGTCTTATCAGATAAACATATAAAGACAGGAAGAACACAAATACACAAGGTACACAGACACATAGTGGAATAACACAAAAGGACAGGACAGGGTTTGTTTTCAGTGTGGCATTTGGTACTGCAGTCCAACCCAAAACTTCATTTCATAGAAGTTTCCTCTTATTTCACCTCTTTTTATTCCTTGTCAACGCATTTCTTCCAATTCATCACAACTCATTCTCTTATATAGCCTACCCCCTCTTAAGCTAACTTAAATCTACTGAGCTCAGATGCTAAACTAAGGGACGAGGCAATGCAGCAGCACAAAACAATTAACACAAACAGCAATGACAAAAAACGCAAATTGGCAAAGTGAGCAGCAATAAATATAAATTAGCAAAGAATTTGCAATATTACAACTAATATAAGGCAATGTGCAGCAAACCAGAAAAATAAATCAGTAGTAAAACTGGCTTAACAGAGTAATACTAGGTGAAATGCAGTAGCACTGTGCCTGGCAAACAGCAGCAGCAAATGCATTGACTTATATCTAAACATGGCAGAGCTCAAGCAGAAATAATATTACTGTAAAGATGGCCATGTCTAATACCTACGTCAGAACTTAACAATAGAGTGATGCATCACAATAAATTACACTATGAAACAAGTTACCCAGTCATTGACAAAATTATGTATGCAATTCCTTTGAAGGGACATGTCTTTTAGTGCTCCTTCGTTTTTTTGGGAGTAGATCATAATATTATTATTTTATGGATCTGTAGGTATTAAATATCTGTATTAGTACACCTATTAAATCTTATTTTAACCAATGCTGCAGTGCAGCTAGAAACTACACTCCTGGAAATGGAAAAAAGAACACATTGACACCGGTGTGTCAGACCCACCATACTTGCTCCGGACTCTGCGAGAGGGCTGTACAAGCAATGATCACACGCACGGCACAGTGGACACACCAGGAACCGCGGTGTTGGCCGTCGAATGGCGCTAGCTGCGCAGCATTTGTGCACCGCCGCCGTCAGTGTCATCCAGTTTGCCGTGGCATACGGAGCTCCATCGCAGTCTTTAACACTGGTAGCATGCCGTGACAGCGTGGACGTGAACCGTATGTGCAGTTGACGGACTTTGAGCGAGGGTGTATAGTGGGCATGCGGGAGGCCGGGTGGACGTACCGCCGAATTGCTCAACACGTGGGGCGTGAGGTCTCCACAGTACATCGATGTTGTCGCCAGTGGTCGGCGGAAGGTGCACGTGCCCGTCGACCTGGGACCGGACCGCAGCGACGCACGGATGCACGCCAAGACCGTAGGATCCTACGCAGTGCCGTAGGGGACCGCACCGCCACTTCCCAGCAAATTAGGGACACTGTTGCTCCTGGGGTATCGGCGAGGACCATTCGCAACCGTCTCCATGAAGCTGGGCTACGGTCCCGCACACCGTTAGGCCGTCTTCCGCTCACGCCCCAACATCGTGCAGCCTGCCTCCAGTGGTGTCGCGACAGGCGTGAATGGAGGGACGAATGGAGACGTGTCGTCTTCAGCGATGAGAGTCGCTTCTGCTTTGGTGCCAATGATGGTCGTATGCGTGTTTGGCGCCGTGCAGGTGAGCGCCACAATCAGGACTGCATACGACCGAGGCACACAGGGCCAACACCCAGCATCATGGTGTGGGGAGCGATCTCCTACACTGGCCGTACACCACTGGTGATCGTCGAGGGGACACTGAATAGTGCACGGTACATCCAAACCGTCATTGAACCCATCGTTCTACCATTCCTAGACCGGCAAGGGAACTTGCTGTTCCTACAGGACAATGCACGTCCGCATGTATCCCGTGCCACCCAACGTGCTCTAGAAGGTGTAAGTCAACTACCCTGGCCAGCAAGATCTCCGGATCTGTCCCCCATTGAGCATGTTTGGGACTGGATGAAGCGTCGTCTCACGCGGTCTGCATGTCCAGCACGAACGCTGGTCCAACTGAGGCGCCAGGTGGAAATGGCATGGCAAGCCGTTCCACAGGACTACATCCAGCATCTCTACGATCGTCTCCGTGGGAGAATAGCAGCCTGCATTGCTGCGAAAGGTGGATATACACTGTACTAGTGCCGACATTGTGCATGCTCTGTTGCCTGAGTCTATGTGCCTGTGGTTCTGTCAGTGTGATCATGTGATGTATCTGACCGCAGGAATGTGTCAATAAAGTTTCCCCTTCCTGGGACAATGAATTCACGGTGTTCTTATTTCAATTTCCAGGAGTGTAGATATTAAACAAAATAAGCAATCTCTCAACTAGAAAGACAATAGATGTAAAATGTTTCTCATCATTTCATTAGGCATTTTAGTAAATATCATAAATTAAGAGCTCCACTGTGTAATCATATGTTTTCAAGTTCGAGTATGTCGTATTTGCGATGCTTTCTACAAAGAAATGTCAATAGCGAGGAAAATGGCCTCCTTTTTCTCCACCTGTGCCTCTGAAAGGCACACAGTAATGGCTTTTTTCCAGGTGACTGTTGTGCAGCTGGGTGCTTACAGTGCATTACCTCAAGGTGACCGACCTACCTTACTGAAATATTTACGACATCAGTTTCTGCTACAGTGGCTGTTTGATAAAAATAACATTTTACAGGTCGAAATATTTGCGTTACAAATCTGTAGAAACAAAATCCTATAAATATAACAGCGTCCAAAAAATTTTTGTCGGCATTGTGATACATTCACGCATTTACACACATTTCATAACTCTGAAAGTACAATTCTTGGTTTCCACATTCTTTTTCACAAATCAGAGTCCCTAACCACTACTCATTATTCCTTACTTTATTATACATATACATATTCGTCGACACTTCTGCAATATTTCATCATAATAAATATGTAGCATTATCAAATTCCGTATATAGCATCAGTTTATTGATCATAAACACACCTCAACAGCACAATACACATCGACGTCATAATAATATCGTAACACGTCAGTCAAATCTCAAAATCGTCGTAGCTTCCTCCAATAATTTCAAAACCTTAAAAAAATTCTCTGCTCATTTCAATAGTGTCATCTACCTCAAACGTACTTTAAAAAACATGATCCCATACCAAATACATCGTTCAAAGCTCTCATAGTATCACAATGGTTCCGAAAAAATATGAACAGTTCACAAAGTACAGACAAAATATAATTTCATAAGTGTGAAGTTATCCTACTGTGTAATTACGTAAACATCTGTCACTGGTGTAGTAAAATAAATGTTTGTCTTTCTCAGTTAAATGATCAGATACCTGCGTAATTTATGTGTTAGGGAAATATGGTACCGATGTGTAAAGTTGTATAAGCAAATACCATATTAGCTCAGGCTCCTTGTGCTTGCCAGACACATGGTACACAAAGTAAGCATGTACCCACCTAAGGATTAATGTAATTATATCCTCAGGTGTTACAGATTACAGCAATCGAATGAATTGTATCACCAAAAACATATATTGTATCTTTGTGATTCAAAAGGCTTTAAAAATAAATGTTTTAAGCACAAAATTAATCTCTCAGATATGTGTACTGCCACGCTTAATTGTGTGTCTTGTTGTAACATAATCTCTGTCATCACTTAAGGGTAAAAATGTGCCAACTGTCGTAATTATCGTGGTCTGTAAGCAAAGTTCTGTGAAGTCAACGTACTTACCTCATAATAAGCAAAAGCGAAATGCTATGTGCATAGATATCGTAGTTATTATGTACAGTACTGTGGTCAGGAAAGTACTACACTATATCGTATTGTTATGTCACGAAAAAGGCTGTCTCATTGTAGCTATACCACAAAAGTTACTACTAAAACCTGTTTTACTTTCCAGAAAAATACAGAAAAACTATGCAGATATAAAACAGATGCACCGCAAAAGCAATAATATAAATTGTGTCACACATTAGTAGCATCGTGATGTAATCGTATAGCTGTCAAAGAAACCAAATACTAAGTCATATTTAATCTCACAGAAAGTACTCCAAATAAAGAATGTCTTTTCAAGTAAAACAAAATGTTGCACTATAATCTCATTAGCTGTATATGTTCTAAGTATGTAAGCCTTATAGTCGTTACGTAACCTTGCAATTAACAAGCAAGAATGTACAAATAACAACACTGTGTCGTCTGTTCACTATAACAATGCATTCGTAAGTACTGTCTAAATAAGTTCTCTTGGTTCTTGACTGGATATTTAACTTCAAACATTGTTGCAAATTAACAGTTTCTAAGTCTGACAAAGCATATTAGTAACGTGAAGTGAAAAGTTTTATGGTAAAGACAAAGTTAAAAATCGGATTATCTTTAAATAAACAGTTTTACATGTAAAATTTGGTGTAAACCTTTACTCTTCCTCGTACGCAGAATTTCAACTTCAACGGAATTATCATGTGGTATATGGTACATCGGTTAAGAATGCTCAAATTTTTCTCAAGGTTAGCGTCTATGTTATTATTCTCTGAGCCAGCCGGCGCACGTGGCTGCCTGCGGTGCGAGTCACTGTCTGCTATCTCTTTGTTGGCGTGCGTCGTTATTTGGATTAGGAGCCCTAACTTCTACAAATTCACCTTGCCGAGAGGGTCCTGCCCTGTTTGAATACCGACAGTTATGAAAATCAGGTCTGTCGTTATGATTATATCGTCTGTCGTCATGTCGGTAGTTCCTGTAGTTTCCTTCTTGTCAGTTATGTGGTGGAGAATTTCTCCCGAAATCGCAAATACACGGAGGACCGTTGCGTCTAAAGTTATTCTGTCTCCCTTGATAATAATTATTTTTGTTCCCACATTGTGTATTTCTCTGATTGTCTCTGTGATAGTCATTCCCGTGGAGAGGTGATCTTTCCCCGTAATTATTACTACTGTGCCAACGGTTGTCATACGGTTGGTGTCTGTTTTGGTCACGATTTACATTGTAAGAATAGCCTTGTCATGTCCAGTTATTATTTCTGTCATCGCGGAATTGTGACGGATGTGGCCTGTAATTTTTGTGCTCCTATTTCGAGTTCCGCAATTGTCAGTGTCAATTTCCAATTCTTGTAACCGTCCCTGATAAGCTTCAATGTCGTCTTGGAAACGTCCCGCCAAAATAATATGTCGTAAATGTTCAGGCAATATGATTAAGCAAATGCGGATGAGTTCTGAGGGGCTGAAAGGGTTTGAAAGATACTGATTCTTATGTAACATGTCTTCGAAATATTTGACAAGACTGGAAAATTCAGATTGTTCGAAATGATTCATCATTATGATGTTATGTTTTACTCGATCTTATGTAGCTTGAGACCAATATGCTAAGAGGAAGGCATGATAAAATTCTCCTTCACTGTGTCAATCGTGAATGACCGATCGCATTCTTACAGCTGGTTCATTCTCTAAGTAGCCACACATAAATTCCAACCTGTGCTCCAATGACCAGTTGGGAGGAAAACAATGAGAGAATTGATGGAGCCATGCTTGTGGATGAATGTCGTTGCCAGAATTCTTAAATGTTTTGAATCTACATGTAGTAATGAATAGCTTATTGTCAAAATCATCATGTCAGTGAGCCGTATATCAGTCATTGTTACTTCGTTTCGGCGGTTCCATCTCAAGATTCGGTGTACCTTGCCAATTCCTTTCATAATTTCCCAAGTGCCCTGTGTTATTATTTTGTCGCTGTTCCGTATTTCTATGTCCCTCTTCCCGTGTTGGAGCGCGGGTCTCCTCTGAAATATGTAATTCTTGTGTTATTTGTGCCAACTGACCTTGTACTTCCCGGATTTCTCTTTTGTGTTGCGTATTAATTTGATTCTGATTTTGTCTGAATTTCCTAATTTGATCGTATTCTTCTGTGTCATTGAAGGCTACGGTACTTGTGTCATTCAGATCATCATCTACCTTTGTAGATAAGTTAGTTAACTGGTCCGAAAGTTCAGCTACTTTCTCCGATAGTGAACTGATTTTCTCAGTGTGTTTTTCTGAACCAAGTTACAGAGTGTCCATTTGTGTTGAAATCGTATCTACCGTGTCCTTTAAGTTTTTCCTAGTTTTTGTAAGTTGCGTAGTAACCGAATCGGTAGATGCAACTGAGTCAACTTTAGCTTGCAAGATGTCGTGATTTTCATGAACAATAGTTTCCAGTTCATTTATGGCTGCTTCGTGATTCTATAATGCATTTTCAAGACGCGCAAAAATAGGTTGAAAATGCTGACAAATTTGTGTTTTTACGTCATTACAGACCTTTAGACATTTAGATTCGATTTTAAGTAACTCAGCAGTTAAAGCTTCACGTCTTTGTTCAAGCGTGGTGTCTACCATTTGAAGCTGTTGCTACGACTGTTTTTGATTTTGTTCCATTGCGTCTAACTTTTGAAGCTTTTGTCCCATTTGTTGCATTAATTGTAATAACAATGCCCTCGTTTCTGAAACATATTCCTCAGTGTTATTCGGCAGTGCATTTGAACCGCCAATATTCGCATTTTTAATAGCAGAAAATGTGTTTTGACTTATTTGAGAAAACGGCGAGGACGCAAAACCTGAATCTACAGTATTTGCAATATTTTGTCCTGTCATTTCGGAATCCTGAGGCGTGCTATTGCTGACCGATCGATCGATAATGCATCCCTGTCCACTATTTGTTTCACTGTTTACGCCATTATTTGACGCCCCCTCCATTTCCCTATGCACAATTGCCAAATTACTACTTTGAATGTCTATTACTTCATTACACAATGGTGCTGGTAATCTACGATCGTCGTCACTATTATTTCTCAGTTTACTTTGGAGCCTAGTGTTACGTTTTTCAGACGCCATTATTGTCACAATATTTCACACGATAACACAGAAAAGCACAATTTGAAGAGCAAAATAAGAAAACACATTAACATAGCACTGAAAATAATATCTAGTTAATTGAAAGCACAGCTGCGAAATACTTGGTGCAAATCTACATGCATGCCACAACTGTTTTACTGTACAACAATGAAAAACTACAACTACAAAGGAAAATTGTCTCTATAATTACGCGCTAGCAGTAAACAATAGCTACACTAATTACACAAACTACAAGAAAAAATCAGAAGATTCCAGTGAGGTATCCTCAGGTAAGGGTCGACATATGGAACGTCCCCTTAGAAAAATTATTGAATTACTGTGCTGATAAACTCCTTACGTTATTTGATTTTCAAACAGCTGAGCGGAACTGAACGTACTCAGACATTTCGCTCTTTACTTATTCTGATCAACACTAAACTGGCACACAATATTTTTAGCGCATCACAATCCGACTTTCAAAAATCCCTACAAAAGAATGTCCCTGACTAAAAATAACCTATACCTTTCAAGAATCACTTACCTTACCAAAATCTTCGTTACTCGAACTACTGCTGTACAGCGAGTGCCACTACTGCCAGCTAAATAAAAGATTCTAACTACTGAAGGGACTAACTACTGATAGGTTTAGTTAGCAAATGAAAGATGTTGATAAACAACAAACAATGTACTTACCTTAATAGTGTTCAAAACTCATAATATATGTATCACTTCATGACATCCAGTCTTACAAATTTACTGTCTCTGATGGACACACGTCCAGATCATCCGCTCTCAAAACTCCGCTATCTCTCTCCCCACATCCACCACTGCTGGCGGCTCACCTCCAACTGTGCAACGCTACGCGCTGTTAACAGCTAACTGCCCAACACTACAATAGCAATTATTCCAACAATGCAAACCAACCACAGCCTTCACACAGCACAGTCAGTGATTTTCATATAGAGCGCTACGTGGCGTTACCAACACAAAAACCTAAACAGCCTACTTACACACTTTAACCACCATTGTTAGCTAAGGGTTTTGACACCCAAAAGTGTGCAAGTCTATGTATGGTCTCCACTCATCTCTCTCTTTCATGTCCATTGTCTCCTCTGCCTTTTTCTGCGACTGCTATTGTCCTTGCCCATCTCTCTCTCTCTCTCTCTCTCTCTCTCTCTCTCTCTCCAACTCGCACTGTCTCCCATTCCAGTACTCTCCGCTTCTCTATTTCAGCACAAAATGAGCGAATATGTGCGCATGTCAAAATTTTTGGTGAGGAAGGTCTTTAAAAAGGAATATGTTCGTCTTTTTGTGCTCCGACGGAATAACTTTTCAGGTGGTTCCCTTCTTTTCCTTGTTGCAGCAACGTGTGCTGCTTGAAGAAAACGAATTGTTTAGGCTACTAAAGTTTCGACATTTTATTTGTATACTTCGACACATTTACATACTTTAACCCTTATAAGAATAAGAAAATACATGTGATATAAGGTTAGTACAAAATCATCTCCTATCCAACACTTCTTTACTTTTCACTACTTTACGCAAAAATACGCAACACTTTTAGTCCACACGTACAGTATAATAAAGAATGTGGTGTTTTTTTTTTGTTTTTTTTTTTTTTTTTTTGCAACAAGAAAACATTTTGTATGATAACCTGTTCGGTGCTTCCGGCGCTAGGCGACACCATAGAGTAATTTACAGGTAAAGGCAGCCTGTATTGGTGTGAAGTGCCCGTTATACAGCGACAGCGTTGGATACAGTTCTATTAGTGATAACTGGAGACTGAAAACATAGTGTGGTGACCGCTGAACCCTTGCGATGACTCTAGAATACTTGCCAAGCCTTCACGGCGTCATTTAAAAATGCATTTACGCCTCAGACTAGATTTTACGTGCATGTTTTATGTGCGTAACTGTGGTAAGTTTGAACGGATAATGATATCCCGACAATATCATCTTAAAATATCTTAAAAATTTTGACGCTTTGCCAAGAATGTAAATTACAGAAGCGGCCATCCATACAACTGCTATTTTTGGTACGGAATAACGTTGGTTTCTCGCGTTTTCCCAAGAACCGAACATTAGCAAATTGTGTTTTTGTGAGCCGTCTAATGCCCGGCCTAGACCACACCTAACGCAAAGGAACCTATCCATTTGTTCATTGTCCCTGGGCTGGAGCAAGAGTGTAATTTTGAAATTTTGACCTGTACTGTAGGATAGCTATACTTTTGGACTGGTCTGCTAGGCCAGGGGATGTCCAAAACACTTTACCCATTATCTTGTTATGGCGAATTTTCGTGCAATGACCGATCAGTGCACTGTCGTGCAGTGACTAATTACTTGGGCAGCTTTCGGTCAAAACGTTCACGCTGTAATACTCCTCATACCCGCCAGTGTCTATGGGAACGCCATCTAACTGAAAACTGCATTATAAAACTATTAAATAATTTTTACTGCTTGAGTGACTTTTTACTAACATTTATTAGCACGACTACATGCACATGATGTGGGCAGCATGCTACAGAAGTGCGGCATGCTTATAAGCAGTAAGTTATTTCATAAAAATATGTTACGTGTTTCTTCTCAAATTTTAATGTCCTGTACTTTTGTAAGAGTGGGCCTGCATGAGTAAAACTACTGCTACATTACTAGCTCATTTTATATTGCAGAGTTTCACAGAGGTTGAGACGTTATTATCCGAGAGATCCCCGACAGATGAGGAGTGCTACAGAGCACGGCACAGCTGCCTAACGGTTCGCCCTATCGCCCTGAGGCGGCAAACGGCGCAGCGGCGTCGGTTGAAGGCCTGGATTTGCCGCCGTCTGATAGGAAGTCCGGCGAGGCTCCAGCGCCCAGCACTACATCTGCCCTGATTACGTCATTAGTGGCCGGCTAGTGCGAGCGCTCGTAAGGCCCGCTACTAGATGTAGGCGCGCCATTGGCCACCCAGAAACGCGTGTGCGTATGTGTGCGCACCTCCGGGTTATCTGGCCGGAGCGCTGACCGCCAGTCCTGGATCCGACAGACACGGTCGGCTGTAACAACTTGCCGAGCACGGGATGAGATAAGCAGACGTGGCGGCGCATCGTCCCAGGGCGGATATGGCCGTGGACAGCCGGCTGTTTCGGTAAACACACCGTGTTGTACGACACGTGTCGTTCTGCGAGAGAACCGTATGTGGCGATTAATATCTTCTGCGCCCTATTCCCCCATCAAGCAATGGATCTGGTATATTTGTTGATTCGGCCATAAACCTTAAGACTGACCTCATTAACGTCCTTCTGGACGTACTGCCAAGTCAATTCGGAATGGCAGGTGCTGAAAGAAAGACGACAACTGTAAGGCGGAATACAACTTACAACGTTTCAAAAATGGTTCTAATGGCTCTGAGCACTATGGGACTTAACATATGAGGTCATCAGTCCCCTAGAACTTAGAACTACTTAAACCTAACTAACCTAAGGACATCACACAATCCATGCCTTGAACCGCTCGGCAACAGCGGCCGGCACAACGTTTCAAACCGCAGCATTAATTGAGAATCGTAGGAATACATAATTACTCCCTACATATTGCTCTCAAAGGGACCATGAAAATTAGATTTAGACTTATTACAGAGGATTTTCAGCAATCATTTCTCTCCGTGCAGGAATGGAGACGACCAAATAAGTAGTAAAGTGGGAAGTGCGCCACATCATGAAGTTTACAGTATCTTGCAGAGTTAAACGCAGGTGCTGAAAATACTTAAATTACCACTGTTTCAGCCGTGCCACAGAGGCTGTCCTCAAGGTGATGACAAGTAAATATATTGAGTTGTTACCGGTTTTAGAAGACTACTAGTAACAACATTCTAAGGTTTTATAGACTAGGTTTCATTGACTGTAAATATTAGACGAGAGGAAAGGGATATACATGGGAGACTCTTCGTGTATTACACAGTGTTTAGTCAATGAAGTATTTACATATTCCATGAAACATGTGATTAACTTTTCTTATCGAAATTAAATGGAATGAGTCAGTTAGCGGGATATGTATAAATAATTTCCTACAAAACTAATGAATATCTTATTTTTCAATCCTACCTTCGCAGCTACACCTAAAAAGTAGTTTTGTTTTACATTCTATGAGTTTAAAATCAAAATTAGTCTGTAGAATAGAACAAGAAATTTAGGTTATATTGAAACCTGCTATGTTACCTGTCGAAAACTTTAGTGGACAAAATTTTCCAACAAATTTAGGCTGCTTGCTAAACGTCTTTAAGAAGCTATAATATTGGGTGATAAATGCCAATTTATCCTCTAGTGCTGTACTTATGTACTAAGCCATTTATGACGAATCGACGAATACGGGTATGGGAACGGCGCAGTTGAAATGCTTTATTCCTTGAAGAAAATTGCGAATGAACACCACATATTGTTCACATATTGTTCTTACTGCTTACTTCCTGCAATCAGTACGTTTTGTAAGTGGTGAGTTACCTTAGACAATTATTTCATAAGGTGTTACAGAGTGAAAATAAGCAAATTATATTAGAAAGTTGACTGCTTTGTTTCCAAAACTACTAATTGTACGAAGAGCAAAAGTAAGAACTTAGTTATTAGGAGATTGGAGAGCTTAGAAACAGGCTCCTACCAGTTCAAGTTCTCATCAATATGTACATCCAGATATTCGTAGCGTTCTGTTCCGCTTCATCTTCTACATCAACAGCCGCTTTGACTATTTGCTACACAGAACTCAACATAATGCGTTTTCTCAAAATTTACGGAGAGTACATTTTCAAAGAACAACTTAATAACTCTTAGGGAATGTCATTTACGGCCTCTTTTATTACCTTATCTCCAATTAGAGTTTTAAAAATGTTATTATCGTCTGCCATTTCTGTGTGATGACAGGTTAGCCGAGCGGTCTGAGGCGCTGCAGTCACGGACTGTGCGGCTGGTCCCGGCGGAGGTTCGAGTCCTCCCTCGGGCACGGGTCCTTAGGATAATTTAGGTTAAGTAGTGTGTAAGCTTAGGGACTGATAACCTTAGCCGTTAAGTCCCATGAGATTTCACACACATTTGAACATTTTCTTTCTGCGTGATGAATGTTAAGTGGTAGGTAATTAACATATGTAGAAGCGCTCCTAAACTGAATCCCTGATATCTCCCCAGTCATTAAAATTTTCTATCCTTCCAGTATCCTTGAATTATGCAGCAAACATGTTTCTTAAGTATCATCTGAATCAGTTGTTTCTAATAACATAAATTCAATAAAAAATAGATTTTCTGTGAGAGAGTAACGTGATTTACACAAGCAATCACTTGGAAAGGTCACAAAATAGTACCAACTGGCGATGCTTTATTATTTAAGGCTTGTAATTTTTGGTGAGTAAATGAATAAATAGCATTGTCAGTCAAGCATCCTTTCCTGAATGTGACGTGATAAGTATACCGTTTCTATTTAATAGTGAGACGGTTCTTGAGTACATTACGCTTTTGAATACTCTGGAGAAAGACGTCAGTAAGTAAATGTGGACGGTAATTATTTAAGCATTTCTTGTCACCTTTCTTATAAAAATCTGTCTCTAAATATTGCCTGTGCCAGTTATGCAAAACGTTTACCACCTCTCACAAGACTTAATAAGTTAGAACAGCTCTTGTTAATTCCATCCGAAATTCCGTCAACCTATATGTACTTTTCTTTTTTAGAACTTACATAAATCTATTAACTCCAGTGAAGTGGTACATACAGTTGCTTAAAGTTTTGAGGAACGAGGTATTTAAAATATTAAATTGCTTCTTCATCTGAACAAATTAATCTTATTTTTTCTGCAACATTTGGGAAGCACTGACTGGTTGTCCCTCCTGTTTCATAATATGCCATACAGCACTAATTCTACTATCTGCACTTAGAATTTCCGTTAGAAAACGTTTATTCCTTGACATTTTAATCGCTTTCCTTAAAGTATTATTTTTAGTAGAATACAAGTTTCATTGGCTTTCTTGTCTGTTTAATGGAGTCCCTGGGTAATTTTTGAGGAAAATTACTTTCAGTCACTGACAAAAATTTTCCATGGAATACATTGCATTTCACTTTAGCGTCTCTTTCCATCCATGGCTCATCCAACACGTCCTCGAACTTATTCTTACAACGTTGTATCCTGGTATCGCAACAAGCTTCACTTCTGTGTATTAACAGGTCACTGAGCTATACAGTGCTACATTGTTTATTTTCACTGATTGTATATGGTGCTCAGATGTTCCATTAAAAATTTGGCGCATACACAATGAACCAAAGCGTTATAACGACTTGCTTAAATCTCGTTTGTCCGTCTTTAGAGCGAAATTCATCACTGATTCTGCGTGTCGGGGATCCGACAATTTGTTGGTAGGTTTTTGGAGCTATGAGGCATTGGATGTCTACGGACGGGTCATGTAACTCGCCTAAATAGCGGGCCGCTGATTTCCGTACGCGGTGATGACGCCTGATAGCGTTCCAGATGGGATCCATAGGATTTACATCAGACGAATTTGCCCATCGAGACATCAACGTGGGTTCATCAAGAGACCCCCTCCCCATTAGGAATGTGGATGCACTCAACGACTTCATATGACTTTCAAAATGTTGGAGCACAACAATCAGTCGTCCTTTCTTTTAGGTTTTATTCAGCAAATCTAGATTTCGGCTAGCGTCTAGCTATTATCAGTGCACTATTTCTTAGTATCAATGCACGTACTAGTACGTCAGTCCCATGTTGTTCGGGCTTCTATCACAGTTCGTTAAAGACTGCTCATTATAATGCTCCTCAAATCACTGTAGCACGCTTCTGGCTCCAAGACACGGACAACTACACTGCTAAAAGATGACATTCCGTTGGGGAAGGTATTAGGCGTGAAGAGATGTAGGTGGTTCACCGCTGTCAGCATGTCTTCGATTACTACCACAAGTCCCATGCAGGTGCAGGGGAATGTCTCCCATAGCATAGTACTGCTCCCTCCAGTCTGCGTCCAAGGCGCGCTGCACGTTTCGAGCTGCCGCTCACATCGATGACGGCGTTTGTGGAGATGACCATCGACCTAGTGAAGCATAAATGTGATTCACCCGAAGAGCCGACACGTATCTATCGATTGACGGTCGAATTCTGATGGTCTCGTGTCCAGTGCAATCGTAATTGACGATATCGTTGGGTCAACATGTGAAGATGCAGGCATGGTCTGCTGCGTAGCTCCTTGTTCAACAATGGACTATGAATGGTGTGCTGCGAAACATGTGCGTGCACTAGCATTACTCTCTTTCAGCAGAGATGCCACAGATCAAAATCTATCCTACTTTACAGAGGAGACAAGCCTCTGAGTACATTCTGTGAAGAGTCGTGGACGTGCAACTATTCAGTGCCTAGTGGTAGTTTCACTGTCCTCCTCCCTCTTTCCGTAGGTCCTGACGACAGTAGCACGTGAACATTTGAGCAGCTTCGTCGTTTTCCTGATACTCGTTGACAGACTCTGCGTAATCATTCGCCCTTTGTCGAAGTCGCTTATCGCAGTGTATTTTCCCATTTGGAGCCCATATTTCCGTCTTCGTCGGGGTGAACCTCCGTCAGTGCCTGCTCCACGTAGCCGCGCGGGGTAGCCGTGCGGTCTAGGACCGGCTTTCCCGTCGGAGGTTCGAGTCCTCCCTCGGGCATGGGTGTGTGTGTGTTGTCTTTAGCCTAAGTTAGTTTAGGTTAGATTAAGTAGTGCGTAAGCTTAGGGACCGATGACCTCAGCAGTTTGGTCCCATAAGCACTAACCACGAATTTCCAAATTTTCTGCTCCACTTAAATTTTGTGGGTAGGTGGTCATAATGTTTTGGCAGGCCAGTGTATCAGTTGTTTCAGACTGCGCACTGTCTGTAAAATTGTTTTCAATCAAGGTCCTGATATTTTGTTGCACAGGAGTTTGAAAATTAACTATTCAAATCAGACTGAAACACGCAAATAATGATTCCAGTTCATCTCCGCCGTGAGAGCATTTCAATAAGCCTACTTTGAAAGCTCCACAAACCTGTTTCTTTTCCTCTGACAGATAGCATAACAAGAAATCTAGGGCCAGCCGGTGTGGCCGTGCGGTTAAAGGCGCTTCAGTCTGGAACCGCGTGACCGCTGCGGTCGCAGGTTCGAATCCTGCCTCGGGCATGGATGTGTGTGATGTCCTTAGGTTAGTTAGGTTTAATTAGTTCTGAGTTCTAGGCGACAGTTAAGTCACATAGTGCTCAGAGCCATTTGAGCCAAGAAATCTAGGTATAAATAGGTCAAAGCCTTCTGGTAACTGGTAACCCACTGCTAATCAGTGGCATCGGGAACTAACTGGAGTCATGTTGTTCAGGTGTCATACTACAAAAAAACAACAGAAATGCTCCTTGTTTAGCGAGGATCCATTGAGACTCCCTCTTAGCGACAAAATTTCAGGTAACATAGGAAGCGTTCTCCCGGGTAAGCGCACTAGTTAATTTAACGATTGCTACCGAAAAGTAATGCCTCCGAATTTTCAGTGTGAAAATTTTTAAAGCCTGTTTAACAAACAGGTGTTGTTAACATTCTACATTTTCTTTCTTGATGTGTGCATGTTTGCAGCCCTCCACTACTAGAGGACTGCAAACTGAGGCGTGTAACATGGCGGTGTGTGACGTAACTATGTCGGTGCGTGAGAAACGGAATGCTGTAATCGAGTTTCTTATTCGAAGAATTTGTGCTCACATGGAACACCCTGATCCTCAGCATGAAAATTCCAGACCACAAACGAACGCTGCTACAGCTGTAACAATCCGACGCCTTGGGTTTACTGTCATCGTTCATCCCCCATACAGTCCCATCTTGGAGCTACCCGATTTCCATCTGTTCCTAATACTTGAAGAACACGTTCCAAGACTTTGCTTTGACATTGAAGCAGTTGTGGAGACAGAGGTGAGTTGGGGCTTCAGTAACTATGTGAAACATTCTATATCAACAAACTGGTCTCACTGGAGAAATGTGTTCATTTCATTGTGACTACGTTGAGAAGTAAGTACATAGACATGAAGGATACATTCGTAGAATCTTAATGAAGTTTGTTTTGTTTAAAGAGCTTTAGGAGTTTTCACATAAGAAATTCGGAGTCATTGCTTTTCAGCATGTCTTCGTAGAATGTGCTCTGGCGCAGCCAGAGCTTTATCGGCGCTCTGAAATGGAGTCCTTTACCTTGAGTTACATAATGAAATAACGTTATGCATGTAGTGTCGCCATACATACCATTCGAGCAACAAAATTTGAATCGTGTAAGACATCAGACTGTTCAGTAATGGATTTATTGCATATTCTACGGTTAATTGTTAGTGGAGAGTACAATACTGACCACAAACCTTGCTGGTTCGGGTGCTTCACTGCCTGTGACGCACTGAAAGACTTTTTATTGTGATATTGTCTTCTTTATTACGTTAATTATAATACGACACACCTCACAAAAATAAAAGAAAGAGCAGGACGCGATCCACCGAGCAACGGAACCTCAACGCTAACCGCATATTTTTTGGGGGTTGGGGGGGAGGGGGGAGGGAGGGGTTTTGGGGGGTATGATTTCATCTTTAAACTGTGCAGTACCAGTCGAATCTTCAAGCGGTACGTTAAAAAAAAAATTAAACAAATAGAACGCCCGAAGACCGGGTACACAATACTTTCTGCAAGAGTATAATAATATCTGCTCGAGAATCATAAATAAACTGACGGAGAGCAGTGAGACATAATTTAGATTCAATACGACCGGCGTTCGAAGTAACTTGAGTGTATCACTATCTTCTGAAGTGGGACAGTAGCAGAATCTACCTATGACACAAGCCGACCGTACATCCATTGTGGAATCCGAGGGAGAACCTATACGCCGTGATTTGCTTGCGGAAGATAACGGTGCCCGGTTGGACACGCTGTGTATCTCGGCATGACAGACAGGGACGGAACAAAGTGCTCAACAGGCGAGAGTAGTGAACGAAACTTGGGCGACTCCTACAGTACTTGTAAAGATTCAACCGCAGAAGTTCCGAAAGTCATCTAACAGAACCGCCGTTCATGGTGCTTGATACAGGGACAGGGTGGCGTCGTTGTTTGTCAGATTGCAATACCTCCATAACAACCACGCCAGAGCCCGAACGATTGCCCGCCCCTGCAGCTTCCACAGGGAGACAGGAGCCTACTAAGAAATTTCTATCCCCAAGAGATACACTTGACGCAGGATGGCGCAACACATCGAAACATTTGCTCCCTCGGTATGACGTCGCTTATATTGCAGCACAAGAGCGTCAGTATGTGGAGCAGACGGCACAGAATCAGTCTTCGGTTTTAACGGAGGAGAATTTCTTGCGGATAAACTCAAATCGGATTGGGATTGCCACTAGAATTAACACCAGGCGGAACGAGATTTTCTACCGTCAATATATGTCGCTGTTTACGAGAAGTTTTAAGAACAAAAACCCCCGTCGGACAATTTAGATATTAAGACACTAAGAAATTAATAACATTCCCTGTCAACAGGCACTGATTTAATACAGTGGGGAAAGTTGAAATTTTGTGTCGGACCAGGATTCGAAAGCGGGTCTCCTGCTTACTAGGCAGATGCGCGGACCACTGCACCACCTGGAAGAAAATGTAGCGCCCCTGCCCGTTACCCTCTTTAGTCGAGATAATTCACCGGTTCCTGTAAGAGTTTGAGCGTGGAGTCCCCGTGTATGCGTATGGATGTGTTGTGAATTGGTAAGGCTCCATAATCAAATTCTAACTTTCGTCATGTCACTCGTCCGCCGAATATTCTATGCAGTTCCTTGTTAAGCAACTGACAATCCGTCCTTGTGAAATGTGAGCTTTGCCTGCGAGTTGCTTTCACTTTGTACTTTCCTCTGGAATCTCATCTCTCCTTGTGTTACCCGTTGCGTCAGTAATTCAGTTTGCCAGCAAGTGAGCATCAGGTTTGGGCTCAGTCAGGGGGAAAGGCGTGTGCGGAGGTGCAACTCAAATTAAGAAGTGCCGATACGAAATGACAATGCCTCATCAGAGAGATTCTGTATTGTATACCATATTGTTGCACCTCCCTATCAGACACCAAACTAGGAAGCTTTTAATTATCTCTTTCATCTTGCACCACCTGGCAAAGTTAATTAAATGAATACAACTAATTTAAACATTCTTCTATCAACACATGTTCAATAACTCGCTAGCAGCCATAGAACGGTAAACGGCAGGTAAAGTTCAATTTAAGAGGAGCCTAATGGACTGATGGCCAACTCCTACTCCATTGACGAATTCGTAGCAGAACCGACTGATGTGTATATGTTTTAACAATTTCAAATAATAGGAGTATTACGTACAGCCTGACTTACGTGTGAGTTGATTGCAGTAATCTAACCAATGTAAATAAGTGCTCTAAAATGATTTTTCTCTTTGATGACCCAAAGCTACAATAGTCTAAGAATTATCGAATGCACTTCAATGTTTTGAGCATTTATATTTTTGTTACTATCTTTTTTGGTTAATTCAACATCCATGAGAACCATTCCACAGCCGGCCGCGGTGGTCTAGCGGTTCTAGGCGCTCAGTCCGGAACCGCGCGACTGCTACGGTCACAGGTTCGAATCCTGCCTCGGGCATTGATGTGTGTGATGTAATTACGTTAGTTAGGTTTAAGTATTTCTAAGTTATAGGGGACTGATGACCACAGACGTTACGTCCCATAGTGTTCAGAGCCATTTGAACCATTTGAACCATTCCACATTTGAGCTGTAGAAAGTGCATTAGCATACCTATTATCATTTGTAAATATTTATTGTGTACTCTTATTGTATGACATGTTATACATCCTGTATTATATCGTCACTGTGGACATACTGGAACGGGAAGTATGTTTAATGCAATCTAATCTTTTACTATGAAAATGTAAGGCCTGAACTTAAAATAGCAGCCTACTTTCGAGCAATCCCTCACCAGCCATTTTCCCTCCTCTTCTGGAGAAGGACCTCGTGTAGACTCATCCGAGCTTTACAGACAGTTACCCGTGTGCATGTCGTTCCTTGCTGTATACTATTTTCACATGCCCACCTACCAACAGGCCATCGTTTGGAGCTTTTCATAATGTATGGCAAACAACTTCCTTGATCCACCTATGAACCCTTCGCCGTGGTACATGTCCCGACCACCTGTACTTCATTTTGATTACAGTCACAACCATGTCTTTTGCCCCATTCACTGAATGATCAAACTTTTAAATAATCTTCTGTCTCTTCTTGTAATTCCCAACATGTAGTTTCTCTCTCCATTGCTTAACAAACAGCCCCCAGTCGCTGAGAATTTTTCCGGGTTGTATGGCCATGGTCCATGGAACTCTTCTTTCCCTGACGTTTCGTCCAAAGCTACGTTGGACATCTTCGGAGGTGCTCCTGGTTGTGCTGAGTCTTGCCGACTGACGAGTCGGACGTCGAAGAGCTGCCTAAATACTGTGGAAAGTGGGCGTGGTCTGGATTTCACGTGATAGCAGAGATAAACCTTGTCAAAAATAACATTTTTTAACTATCGAATATAGCCGTCAAAGATAAAAACTTCTCATCGATTCTGTAGCGCCACAGTCCTTATAGCACTGAATTTCATGGCTTCTTTTTTTCTGTCAAAATACATAAACATGGAGATAATTTTAACAGAAAAAAAGAAGCCATGAAAGTCAGTGCTATAAGGACTGTGGCGCTACAGAATCGATGAGAAGTTTTTATCTTTTTCGGCTATATTCGATAGTTAAAAAATTGTATCTTTGACAAGGTTTATCTTTGGTATCACGTGAAACCCAGACCACGCCCACTTTCCACAGTATTTAGGCCCCTCTTCGACGACCGACTCGTCAGTCGGCAAGACTCAGCACAACCAGGAACACCTCCAAAGTTGTCCAACGTAGCCTTGCACGAAACGTCAGATATTGAAGACTTCCATGGACCACGGCTATACAACCCGGAAAAATTCTCAGCAGCTGAAACCTCCGGTCGTGAAAGCCTTCATTGTATAACCTCCAGTAACTGAATGGTTTTCATGAAATCTCATTGTTTCAGTACCGTAAACTCGAACTGATGTACAGTAATTTTAAGTTTTTATTTTCACACACAACAGAACCATGGATTTGAAAAATCTGTAATATCCCAGAACTTTGTGGCTTAGTTTTAGTAATTGCTCCATTACGCTTTCGTCGCTGCGAATTTTATCTGCACCTAGAGACCAATATTATGCATTCTTTCCTGCATTTTCCAGTTGAAAGACCTGAAAACCTCTAGTAACATCGCTGAAAGTAATTTTTATGCTAAAGATTCTCTTTACCCAACTCTGCTTATATTTACAGCTCAGTTACATATTAGGTGGTATTCTGCGTGGCCAAAACGTTCTAGCAAGTAAACCCCACCAAAATTCTCCTGCTGCATGACGCGTTATGCGATACGAACGCCAACTTGTGGCACTCACGTTTGCTAAAGTCACAGGATTCCATTCCAGTTTCATTAGGTAGAGGGAAATTTCTGTGGATAGTTATTAACGTACTCGAGTCAATTTCCAAGTTCTCAGATTCCTCGGGAATTTGAAACCACATGCTAATATAATTGAGCTGAGAGCGGGATCGATAATACGAAGACATATTATATCAATAATAAGATTTTGTTCGCGCAGTAGGAAGTCGCTTCCAATCTAAAAGGGTTTGGCAGGAACGGGGATGTAATAAGTGACTCATAATTTGCTGATTGAATTGCTCTTATCATGAGGAAATTATTTTGCAATTTAGAGGTTCCCGTTTTCTAGAGCCACGTTTGGCAGGCATGCTGTTGCTCCACTATTGGAGCGTCTATAGCGTCGTTGTCCGAAATCGTCCCTGCTTGACTGCAAGTGCTGCCCTTATACCGGCTGAGGGAGAATGCCCGCGTTCTGTGTCCTATCTCCAGGAGCTATTACCATCCGTCCTGGGGGAATCGTTGACTTTACGAACCAATCTGCAGTTACTATAAGCTTTTATACAGGAACCGAGAACGGCAGTAAGAGGGTGCACTGTCTTATAGCTCGTCTCTAATCACGATCGATCGTCCTGAAGCACGGCTGAAAGTTTTTTTATTCCAACATCCGCACGGCCTCCCCTCCTTAAGAACATAGTACTTAATGCCGGCGAATGGGTGAACAAGGGACAAATGTTCTGCTAGAGTGCAGAGCATCGGAGCTAAGAGGTCTGAATTAATTCCTTCCCTTTGCAGTGCCGTCCTACGATACTTTCCCCAGTTTATAGGGAATAAGAATACGGTGTCGCAATGCCGGCTGCTACTTTCTTTCTATTGCTTTGGTCTTTCCCGCTCGCTTCTGTGTTTCTTTTCTCATGAGACTCGTGTATCGAAACATGTTTAACTGCAAGAACTCAAAAAAACAAGAAGACAATGACATTCTGTCTGCCTGCTAAATTACGATCTCGACGTCTATGATCAAAAATTATTATCCGGTTATTCAGAGTCAGAGTAATACAGAACTGTCTAAATTCTAATAATATCGACACTTGACTGTTATTTGCGTTTCCTTTTGGGCAACATTGCAGTGTCCGCGCTATAGCCAGTGTCAAGTCTTTGATTAGCATCATTTCGAAATCAGTTACGTTGCATACTATTGCACGTATCACGATTGTCGCACTCGTCATTTGCTCATTGACAGATAGTCACACTACCTCCCCCCCTTCCTCCCATTTATAATGAATGTAAAATCACCAAATTCACAACTAATATTGACATACCATATAAGCAGCGTTGACATACGAAAAATATTCAAATTAACACTTCTGATTCCTGATGTAAGTTGTTACTATACATCGTAGTAATTTCATTTCGGAGAAAATAGTATCAAAAATATTTTATATGAATTTTCTTGAAGATTGTCTTAAACTGACTCGGATGTGAGTCAATTATCCTTTAAGCGATTTTTATGGTTTTTGTTAACCGAATATTTTCCGATATCAAGATGTTTAGCTTCACGACCATCATGCATTCAAATGAATAGGTAGTCATATTCAGATATTACGGTTAATGTAATAATTAAGTTTTTCACATAACAGTTGCTATGAAACCGTTACTGACTAAGAAGTAATATTACGTCTGTTTCACATACGAGGCTGTTCACAATAACCACCAACTGTCTTCATGTAGAAGGCAACTACCGAAGGGATGACGGAATTGTAAAGGTAAAGTCTCTGGTTGAAAGGACAGCACTTCATGTGGTATCCTTTTTTTTAAAAAAAAAGTTGGAGACATCAATCTGCAATATGTTACTTCTCTTCCGCCTCTGCAAACTTCTCCTTGAGTGTCACTCGCAACCAGAGTCCTAAATTATTTTCAGTATTTGATCCAATTTCTGTCTTCCCAATTGAATTTTATTCGTTACGAAAGTTATTCACTAATATCTTAAAACCTGTCCTCTACCGCTTCCATTTCATCTAGCTAATGCTTTCACAATTTTTCTTTTCTCGCTGTTTAAACGGAGATCCTTATTATTTACCTGTCAGTCTTTTTAATGCTGGTCATCCTTCTGAAACACCATATTTCAGAAGAACAGTTCTCTTCTGTTCAGTTTCCCCCAATTCTTGATTGTTTTCTGAGCATAGTTTCGCAGAAATATTTTTTTTTGGAGTTTATGACTATCTTTCATAATGTTAATGCATTATTTCGTCCTGATATGCACTGTTGTTCTTATACTCTCTTCTGTTCATGAGGAATCCCTTAGTTTTGAACTTGAGTTCAAGGTGGTAGCTTCTCTCATCTTTAGAAACTGTCCGTCGTTCTAAAATCGTTTCCTGTCCTCGACAGAGGACATTAAACAATACCTGCAGTTCCCCTCACTGTCACGGGGGACAGCTACGTACTGCGCGGAGTGGCGGCGCGGTTTGAGGCGCCATGTCACGGACTGCGCGGCCCCTCCTGCCGGAGGTTCGAGTCCTCCCTCTGGCATGGGTGTGTGTGTGTTGTTCCTAACATAAATTACTTTAAGTTAGTTTAAGTAGTGACTAAGCCTATGGACCGATGACCTCAGTAGTTTGGTCCCTTACGAATTGTCACACATTCGAACATTCGATAGTGAATTCATCAGTGAATATTTTTATTAATATCTATGCACTTTGCATTTTAGTCTCATATCTTATCCTTTCATTTATCTCCTTCATTGCTTCCTCGGTACAAGCCTCAGCAAGAAAAACTTGAAGCCTACCTTCCTTCCTTTTGAATCCCAATTCCATTGTCCTTCTTAAATTTAGTACACATTACTCTCCTTTCGCTATAGTGTTTACCAATTTTTCTAATACTTCAAAGTCGCCCTTAGTCGATGAACACTTACTCTAAGTCAACATACGTTACTGAATACATTGGTTTTTCTTATGTCTTGTTTCTATTCTCAATCTATGCTTCAGGACTGACCGTCTAATCTGTTGACATTTCCTAAAGTCAGAGAAATGATATTATTCTAATCCGTTGATAAGATTTCAGCAAAAGTTACTGTCCAAGTTGAAATAGTGAGTGATAACATTTTGGATATCTTGTATCAATACCATCATTATAATATTGAAACGCCAAAGAAACTGGTGTAGGAAGATGGAATACGGTGCTGCGGTCGGCAACGCCTTTATACGAAAACTGTGTGCAGCACTTGTTAGATCGGTTACTGCTGCTTCAAAGGCAGGTTATCAGGATTTAAGTGAATTTGAACGTGGTGTTATAGTCGGCGCACTAGCGATGGGACACAGCATCTCCGAGGTAGCGACGAAGGGAGGATTTTCCCGTACGACCATTCCACGAGTGTACTGTGAATATCAGGAATATCAGGAATCCGATAAAACATCAAATCTCCGACATCGCTGCGGCTAGGAAAAGATTCTCCAAGAATGGGACCACGACGACTGAAGAGAATCGTTCAACGTGAAAGACTTGTAACCCTTCAGAAAACTGCTGCAGAATTCGATTCTGGGCCGTCAACAAGTGTCAGCGCGCGAACCGTTCAACGTAACATGACCGATATGGGTTTTCAGAGCCGGAGGTCCGCTCGTGTACCCTTGACTGCATGACACAAAGCTGTACTCCTCGACTGCACCCGTCAATACCGACATTGGACCGTTGATGACTGGAGACATGTTGCCTGGTCGGACGATCTCGTTTCAAATTGCATCGAGCGGATGAACGTGTAGGGGTTTGGAGACAACCTCAAGAATACATGGTCCTACGTGTCAGCAGGGGAATGTTCAAGCTGGAGGAGGCTCTGTAATACTCTGGGGCGTGTGCGTCCGTGTGATTTAGGAACCCCTGATACGACTAGATAAGACAGACAGATGACACGTAGGGAAGCATCCTGTCTGACCACCTCCATCCATTCATGTCCATTGTGCATTCCGATGGACTTTGGCAATTCAGGCAGGGCATTGCGACACCCCACATGTACAGACTTGCTACAGAGTGGCTCCAGGAAAAGTCTTCTGAGTTTAAACATTTCCGCTGGCCACGAAACTCCTTAGACAACGGCATTTCTGAGCATATCTGGGATGCTTTGCAACGTGATGTTCAGAAGAGATCTCCAACCCATCGTACTCTCAAGAATTTATGGACAGCCGTGAAGGGCCCATGGTGTCAATTCTCTCCAACACTGCTTCAGACATTAGTCGAGTCCATACCACGTCGTGCGTGCTCGCCGGGGCCCCACACGAAATTAGGCAGGTATACCAGGTATACCAGTTTCTTTGGCTCTTCAATAAGTAACTCTGTCTGTTACCATTTCACGACTAAACCGCTGAACCAGTTTTGATGACATTTGGTATCAAGAGAGCCTGAAGCTTCAGGAAGAAAACAGGCTGCTTTAGAAAGTGTGTAATACACATGGGGGTAAGACAGTAGTGTGTTGACACTACGTCAAAAATCTGAATCCCATGTCTGCTATCTTAAGCAGCCCCAAACGTAAGGTTCACCGCATTCATACCTCCATGATTCACTCCACTGTTATCCGTGACTTCACTCGAATTTGTCCGTGATCAGTTCCGATTGTGTTGGATGCTTTCACTATATGGTGACGTAGTTGTTTCATCAAAAATGACAGTTTGCGTTATTTGCGGGTGTATTAATAAATCCGATCGTAGTTTAATGTTTAAAGGAGTCACATTTCGTTCATAAGTGGAGGTGCTCAATCAGTATTTTATTTTGTATACATGAATTATGGTTGCAGTGTTTACTCTTATCGTAGTGGTTTTATTTCTGTCATTCGAGTTTGAATTTGCCTTATTTTACCCAGTGTCCGCTCGTTCTCTCCTTTACTGTGTTTTTCAGTGTTTTCCAAATCGCAAACGCTCCAACATTCGAGCCGCACTTTATCAACAGTCTCGTCCCCGCACAACAAAAAGCTGCGTTACCGCGCTGATTGTTGGGGCAGCAAGTCATGCCTTAACCTTCCGCCGACGTCTATTCATCGTCCGCACTTCCTTTCCCGTTAAAAATATTCTTGCTAGAACAGCCGGAGACAGCGGTCATGGCTATATAAGTTCTGTTTGTATGATTGTATGAATGTGTATTTGTGCTTAGATTCCATTCTGAAGAAGGCTTTGGCTAAAAATCCGAGATATCCTGAAAAGCTTTTCTATGTGTTGGGATATTTTTCCATAACATTTCACTGCAATTGTTTTCGACGTGCCTGCCTGCAGGTCGGCATGCGAGTAGCCATCTATCCGTTCCACAGCACAGTTATCCCTCACGAAGTTTGTTGTAAATAACCGACTGCACTTCATTAGAAAAAAGACGTACATAATTAAAATACCGGAAGACAAAAATGACATTCTTTACGCAACATTAAAGTTGTCTGAATCACAAACAGGGGTTCACAATGCTGCAACCACAAGTTTTGATCACTTCCCCACTGACATAACATACCGGACAGACAGCAAAACAAAATTTTCAGCTGAACTGAGGAAAAGTTTCTATTGACAAATTCTCCCATTCTGTGAAAGATTATCAACTACTGCAATGTGTAAATGTTCATGCGTAGGAATTACTAACCTCTGTCTGACTTAAATTAAAAAACAAAAAGCTAATGATCAGCATGGAGGCATATTTAGAAAGAAATTGATGTCGTATATAATGAATCGTTCGACATCATTACGATTTTTCGAGCAAATGATACGTGAAACGTGAAACTAACTCACTTACTATTGGTATATCACAAAGCATGGTATAAGCTTATATACTTTTGAAACCTCAAAATGATATTCAAAATTAAAATCAAGCAAACGATCAAAGTATATGTGCATTCCAATTGTGCTATGTTTGGTTATTCCAGAAAAACTGAAAAAGTTACTGGTGAGAAATATTACGGGAAAAGAAGAGACTAATGTAGCAAAGGCTACACACAAGTTTGGCAATCATTACTAAAATATTACTTACATACTTAGAGCAAAATATCCATTTCACAGGGTCTTGAGCGTTTGAGCCCATTCTCTTAATCATATTTACAGCACTCCACTATTCCGAACGATGTTAAAAGGTTAATTTTTATATAGTATATTGCCGTTACTGGTTACACACTAAATGACGCATGATAGGTAAGATTTCAAAGTGAGATGATGTGTAAACTACAGTGGAACTAATGCACTGACAATCTAACAAAACAGGAACTGAGTTCAGCCTGGAGGTATATTCCTATGATATTCAGTTTGTTTGACGTTTCAATAACAGTTCATTTTGTTGCCATGTACAAGATACGATAGCATGCCTTGCATCTTTCCTCGTTGCACACGTTGATGGGCTTATAAATAACACGTAGATAGGTTTTTTGCGAACGTGAATATTACAAATGTGTGTACTAGTTGAAAGCTGAAAATTTGACTAAGGAGAGGCAGTACCAGTAAGTAAACAAGCATTAGTTTCGGAGTTCCAGCTACATTTTCTGTCAATAAAAATACAGTAAAAGTGGAATTAAATGGATTACGAAAGCATTTTTCTCACATCATTTTCTTTTCTTCTTGGTTTTGGAACTGCACCAACGAAAGCCAGATTACAAGGCGAAATGTGTCTTATTGCCGGTGCGAATGAGCGCTGTAGAACAGAAAATCGTTCGATGCTATCTTCTTGGCACTATGTTATAGGTGCAAGCACTGTAATTTTTTTGCATTTCAAACAGCTGTTGCATGAGCACGACGGATATAATGAGCAAGAAGAAATCGTAAACAGTAGTCTGCTAATGTTATGGGGTACTTACAATGGCGGCAGGCTCCACCCACTCTGGCTTCTAAACGATGTTCAGCGTAATTCTACAATTCGCTCTCCAGTTTCTTATCTCCGTGGCAGTACATTTATTGATTTGAAGAATATTACCACAATCTAACATAACAGTCGCGACACTCTCCCTCTTTGTTACCCACTCCGACTGCAGATCGCTCAGCGGCCAGAAAGTTATACTGCTTTGTTCGGTGAAATCTTGTGAGAGCGACAGCGAATCTTAATTGTTTATATTGGTCAGTAGAATGGTTTTTACAAACTGGAGCGTCTCCAATAAATTGCAGCAACAAGAAGAAGGCCCCACATTTGTCTTTATTTTTAGGTTTACTAAACATCCTAGGAGGTGTGAACCACTACATTACAGAACAGTTTATTTATGATTTCCTTCTAACATACAAATATTTACTGGAAAACGTCATGTTTTTCAGAAACTTTTTGCACAAATGCGTCATATATTTACTCAAAAAGTGAATTTATCTTCACTACACTTCCAGTCAAGTTAGTGAATGTGGAACTCGGGAAACATGTAAGGAATGACATACCTACATTGTTTATCGTAGCAGATAAGCTACCACAACTGTAGCTGCAGGAAAGACCAGAGAGACGTGATAATAAAATAACAGAAGCAATAAAACTGCTTCCAAACACAGAAGACAGAAATTCCACAACTCTTGTGGAATTTGAGTCCCAACAGCACGAAACTTAAACACATTAGCTTTTCAAGCAAAAGTAAATGCATTTACAAAAATATTTACAAAAATTAAGGAGTTAAACTGCAAAGTCTGCTTGTGCAGAGAATTGCAGCGAGCACTGAGAGTTAACACTTGTGTGCGATTTGAGAGCAATGATGTGCATGCTATTCCAGCCAAATAGCGCGTACCAAGCCAATTAACGCAGCTAGGGAATAAGTAGGAATCTCAGTTTCACTGAAGTCGTTGTAAATGTGTCAGAATGGTGTTTAACAGATGAGAGAGATATAGAACAGATTCTCAGGTTCACAGCCTGCACCGACAGCAACCACTGCCACCCCTGACGAAAGGTAAACGCATGAGCTCGCGCTACGCCAGCAAGTGATATTCAGTTTACATTCAGAACTGCGGTCATCTCCATCTCTTCTAATTTTTGCGTACTTTCAATCATTGTCTGGCTTGATTGAAGGAGGAACCTGAGATATCCGATCTAGCGAAAAGGATTGACCAGCCACTGCAGAATGCTTTATACTCTGAAGTTTTCGAACTGTTTTAATTGGACGGTTATATTTGCAGTGATATTTACGTTCCGGTACCCTATAAAGACCCCATTCAGTTTTTGGTATTTTCATTGTACATTTTTACCTTAATTGATATCTCTGCCTCAATTGCATTTAATTTGTTTGTATTCTGTCGACCCCCAGACACGGTCATCAACCATTTTACTATTAAAGAACCTTCGCAGTAGTAAACACTCAATATCAATATTTTAGCATCGGGGGTACATATGATAATTATGATTGCTGACAAGGGAACCTCCCCATCGCACCCACCTCAGATTTAGTTGTAAGTTGGCACAGTGGATAGGCCTTGAAAAACTGAACACAGATCAATCGAGAATACGGGAAGAAGTTGTGTGGGACTATGAAAAAAATAAGCGAAATATACAAACTGAGTAGTCCATGTGCAAGATATGCCACATCAAGGATTTTGTCAGCACAGGAGCGCCGTGGTCCCGTGGTTAGCGTGAGCAGTTGTGGAACGAGAGGTCCTTGGTTCAAGTCTTCTCTCGAGTTAAAAGTTTAATTTTTTATTTTCAGACACTTATCAAAGTTCAGGCACTCACACATAATCAACTTCGCCCTCCGGAATTCCAGGACATGTTCAGATTTGCGTGGACATATGCAGGATTTGACGGTCTACACACTGAAAAATTTGAAAACATTAAAAACATATGTTTTGACAGAGGACAAGGAAAACTGTGCGACTGTGAAACTGTTGCATTCGATTGTTGCAGTTTATGTAACAAACTCTTATGTTCATCACTTTTTTGGGAGTGATTATCACATCCACAAGAAAACCTAAATCGGGCAAGGTAGAAAAATCTTTTTACCCATTCGCCAAGTG